>NW_017677348.1:0-2864 GCF_001879085.1 Nicotiana attenuata
CTAGAAAAACAATATTATAGTAGCATATACGCCATAAAAGGTGAATAAGTATACTCTAAAGACTCCAAAAAAATATTCTTAAATTTTAGCTTCGATGTAAAAGCTAAGAAAAGTTTTGTGCATACATCTCATGCTACCCTTAAAATTTAATGCATTGAATAATATGTGATTAAACAATCACTTATATGGTCGTTTCAAAAGAAAATGCAGTGGCTCTCCTGTCATTTTATTCAAAGATAATAAAATCACTTTGGTTAATGGATGCTCTAGCAACATGGGTATAATATCCGTTTTCTTCTCAATATGTGCAAACAAGGAACTAATAGAGACACCCTTGCAGTAAGTAATCTGAAGCTTCAAGTATTGCAGTCCAAACAAACCAGACAATAACTATGGCCTTTGTTCAAGCTCATTGAAAATGGCATGTCGAAGATTTCTACATCAACTCAAAGGAAGTAAAAAAATTTCCATCATGTTTGGATAAGTTACCTGTCAAATACACCATTTTAATATACATTAGGAGTCAAACTAAATGTAGGTAAAACAACAGTAGCTACAAACAGTTCCAGCTTAATGGAAACACAGAAATTTCTTCTAACATTTTAAATAGAGACAGGGGTATTATTATTTCTATTTGGATTTACGAAGCAGCAGTTATTTGACAATAAAATTATCTAACATAGTATTATCTCTTTATATCTGGAGTTTCGAACAATAGAGCTTAAAACTTTATTTCGAAAATTACAGCTGGAAACAAGTTAAACATTTATTAGAAGGGTTTTAAGTCAAGTAATCTTATCTGAAATATACTTACGCTATCTGCGGGTATTTCATGCTCCAAATTCTGCCTTCTGAAGTGTTACGCTTCCTCCTTTGCAGCAGTAAATCTCTATATCTTTTTTTGGTTATGATGTCCTGAAAGATAAGTAAGATCGAGGAAAGCATATAACAGATTCGAAGAATCTTTTTTAATAAATGGCAAAAAGTCCATTGATATTAACATCATCATTTCACAGTAAGCACAGTCGAATAAAAAAATAAAAACAAAAGTGTTATTGCTAATAAATAACAAACCCTCCTCCTTTGTCCGGGCTTGGGACCGGCTGTGTCACAGTATAACTTGAACACAGGTGGAGTTAAAAATAGTTTTTTTTTTCTTGAGGCATGGATTAGATAAGTCAACTTAACAGAGTTGAACTAAAATCACAGAAACATGTAATAGGCCGTTGTATATTGAGAATTGCAAACACTAATGCTTTCATTGATTGCTCGTCCGAAAAAATTTCACAATATCAATAGTTTTATTCATATATTGCGCATGAGAAAACTATACCAGAAGGATAAAAGCTTAGCCAAGATTTGCAAGTAATCAAGTTAACTCTTCTGCATACCAAATCGCAAAAAGTTAATTCGAGCCCAACAGAATTATTTTCCTTTTTTTCCAAGACCTAGTAAATAAGAAGTAACATTCACTAAAACAAATATCTAGTCATAGAAGGACCATAAACAACGAAGGGACAAAGTTATAGAAGGGCTTTTTGAATAATTTCATCATACACTATGTTATATGTGAATTGATCATCATCGTTATCTGCGGTAGGTGGCCTGATTAATATTTTTATACAGTTTGAACTCTTTCCCCTCGATAAAGCAACATATAACTGGCCATGAGAAAATACTGGTTCACGCAAATAAATTTTAACATAATCTAATGTTTGTCCTTGTGCTTTATTTATCGTCATAGCGAAACACAGACGTACAGGAAATTGTGTTCTTTCAAATGGGATAGGTAACTTTTCATCATCTGAAGATAGTAATGGTATTCTAGGAATAAAGACATGTGTATTTTTAAAATCACCACTTGCAATTCGAGCGCTTATAACACGACTCTTAAAATCGCAACATATTAAGCGTGTACCATTGCAAAACCTTCACAAGGATTTAAATTTCGCAATAACATGATGGGACAATTTTCTTTCAATATTAGCTTGTAAGGAGGCAAACCAGCAGGGTTCAATGAATGTAAAAAATCCTCAAATTGACTTTGGTCATTCGGTTCAATAGTTTCATCAGTTGCAACAAATGTCTTAGCATCTTTAGGAAATTGAGTTATAAGGCTATCATTTATTTCATCAACAAAGTCATTTTTTGTCGTCAAAATAACACGAAAAGTTAAAAAAGAAGAATTTTGAAAAGATGTATGTAAATCGGGATATACTATTTTGAATAACATGTCTAACGATTGTCTTTCAGTAATATAAGGAACAATAAAAGATCTCGGAATTTCTATTTTGTTATCCATATTTGTCTTTTCTATTCCATTTCCTATTCGCATCAAATATTCACAGAAAGAAGGATCAATTCTTGCACGCATATTTTCTGATAATCGTAGTTTTTCAAGCTCATTCCATATTTCGGAGTTCAATATACTTTCCTGAATGAAATCTTCCTTTTTCCCACTTCGAACCACAGGAAGAGTTTGTCTAAAATCTCCTCCAAATACAACTACTTTTCCGCCAAAAAGCGTATTTGTGTCCATTATATTTTTTAGAAGAGAATCTAAAGCTTCAATCATATTCTTTTTTGCCATCGACACTTCATCCCAAACAATCATTTTTGCATCACGAATCAAAGATGCCAGTGAGCTTTGCTTGCTGATATTGCAAGTGAATTTTTCATCGATATTAATCGGAATTTTAAAACGTGAATGAGCTGTTCGTCCTCCTGGAAGATCGAAGCTGCAACTCCAGAAGTTGTCGTTGCTAATGCTACAAACCTTTTGGATCTTACAGTTGCTAATAAGGCACAATATAAGAATGTCTTACCACTTCCTCCAGGACCATCAATAAAAAACTGCTCCAGAT
>NW_017677348.1:5220-7086 GCF_001879085.1 Nicotiana attenuata
TGGAAGTTGTTCATTTTCATAGTAAGTTCTTTTTTTTCTTAATTTGTGTCCAGGCTGTGTAACCTTTTGAATACCACAATGCCATCCATTTTGACCATACGGAAATAATAGTGGATATTGCAAAGGATCATAGCAACCATAATAGTAATTTACTAATTGGCTCTTGTTACTATGAGTATGAATTCGAATACATGGTCCAGAATTATTATGGTTTGTTTCTTGTTGTAGCCATAATGCTGCCACATCTGACAAAGTTGGTAGGTTATATACTCGTTGATCTAAGCCTGGACCACATCTTAATGCAATATAAAAGCTTGACAAATCTGGGATATGTATTAGAGATCTCAAGAAGATACAATAAGGATTTATCTTCAGTATATGCATTAGTTTCTCAACAACTGAGTGTCTAAGTATACTTGAGGAAGCCATTTGATTTAATATTTCTGTGTTATCATCGTAAAAATACAGCTGTAAATTTCTTGGTTGTTGATTTGGCGAAATCAAATCATTTATGAAGTGATACATTTGGCCTTGTACTTTAAATGTGTAAATTCCATGGTTCCTTTTTGCTAGAACTTCGTCATACTTTACTCCAAGTGAAGTAAATGCAAACATGTTGTTGTACATTCTAAAGTAGGTACGAAAGTGTTCAGATTCTTCAGTATTTCCTAAATAAAGATTCGACAATTCAGTAGGCATTTTATGTGACATCAACTTAACAGAACCATTACTACAGCAAAATGCCGGCGGCTCATATTCAAATCTTTTCGCACCACAATATTTACAGTCTGGTACCGTTTTTAGAATGCTTGGACTACTGGGCAGTTGTTTAATGTTTAAACATATTGTTGTTAATCTATAACCTGTGCATATTAGTTGCAACAACTATAGCATTAGTGGTGACAAAAGATTAACAATGGGTATCGGTGCAAGATTTAATTGAGACGAACCTTTATTTTTGATAGGTAATGTCTCTGGAGCATGTTGTTCATGGGGTGTAGCAGATGTCGAACCTAATATAAGTATAATTATAATTGATATATTAAAACAGAGTATTTTCAAATTTAAACAAGATATTTTCTCCGACTTACCATGTTCGAACACGGAAAAGTGGTCAGCAAGATTCTTTCCTTTGCCAGAGGCAGCAATCAGCTTAGTAGCTGGCACAGCAGCCGAAGATATATCGGCTAATATAGAGTCAAAACATATAACGTGTTAGCAAATTAATACATGTTTACATTCATATATTTATATGTACAAACAGTATGTGTGTATAATTGTGTCTTCATTTAGTCTGTATCATGTAGAAATTACTCCCTCCGTTCCAATTTATGTGAACCTGTTTGACTGGGTACGGAGTTTAAGAAAAAATGAAGACTTTTGGAATTTGTGGTCCTAAATGAGTTAAAATGGGGTCCAGAGTATTTGTGTGGTTATAAAAGCTTCTCATTAAGGGTAGAATTGTAAGTTTAAGCTAAATTGTTTTCAAATTTAGAAAGGGTTCATTCTTTTTGGAACGGACCAAAAAGGAAATAGGTTCACATAAACTGGAACGAAGGGAGTATATTTTTTTTGTTGCTTACCTCTCTCAGTAACAGAAGATGGTTCGCGTATCGTGAGAGTTGTTTGCACACGCTGATCTTTTGATTCAAACTCTTTTGATCGCCGCTGTGATAAAAGCGATTCTTTTTTATGAAATGATAGCTCTTTGTACAACTCACGTCGCTGAAGCTTCATTTTAGAGAGTGTTTCTGCTGAGTATTGACGCTTCTTTTTAGGGGGCCAACATGTTGACGCTATGTTGGTTTATCATCTGCAAATTCAGCAGCTTAGCAATCTTCAAAAAATAAACTTGAAATATACTAC
>NW_017677348.1:11289-31334 GCF_001879085.1 Nicotiana attenuata
TTTTGAAGTTAATAACTAAAAAACTTCAGCTGCTTGGCCGAAGTTTTTTTAGTGCAATATCATTTTTTTAATTTAGCCAGTGTATGTGGAAAACTTCAGCCTCCTGCTGAAGTTTTTGAGTAATAACAAAAAAACTTCAGCTGCTTGGCCGAAGTTTTTTTAGTGCAATATCATTTTTTAATTTAGCCAGGCTCCTTCTGAAGTTTTAAGTAATAAATTAAAACCTTCAGCTGAAGTTTTTGTTTTATACCTGTCGAACTTAAGCCTTCTTAGGTGTTGAAGTTTTAAATGATCTTTTTGATAATGTCCTGATGTTATTATTTGTATCTTTTACTTTTTTTTGACAGATGGCTCCTAAAGCACCTAAAGATCCTAAAGTAGCTAAAGAAGGCAAAGCACCTAAAAAACCTAGACTACCTGTAGTAGTCCCAGGTCCTTATTTCCCTCAGCCTCTACCTACAAAACCAGGACAAAGATATTTTGAGTTTACAGAATGGTTTAACTCTAAGGTTTACTGGAAGGGGAACCATGATTTGAAGAGTTTAATTGCATCTTTCTTGACTCCTGCACAACAGGCTAAGCTTAGTAATGGTCCATTTAAACACATTATTGCTATGGAGAATATCAAATGCAGCATGAAGTTGGTTCATTGTCTGTGTCTTTCTCGAATATTCACGAATGGTCGAGACTCTATTAGTTTCAAGATATTTGGGCATGATGTTTCCTTCACCCTTGAAGACTTTCACATTATGTGTGGTTTGCCGATAACAACACATAATATTGAAAAACCATTTAATCGAAAGAGCACTGTTCTAAACCGGTATTTTGGTAAGTCCAAGGGTGTGTATCTGAAGGATATTCGAGGTTTTATGACTCGCAATGCAATTCCAAAGAATGCTGTGAATTATCCACACGTATGCGAGAATGATGAAGATGCAGTTACGCTTGTGGAAATTCTTATTTTAGAGTCTATTCTGTTTGGGAAAAATAACGATTCATGTGTGAATGAGGAGTATGCATCTATCATTGAGGACGAGAAGGCTCGTGTTGAATATCCCTGGGGTAGTGTGGCTTATGAGAAGCTCATTCATTCATTGAAACATGTATTGGACAAGCAGAACAAACATCATGCAACTGAGTATAAACTTACTGGATTTCCATATCCGTTATGTGTTTGGTGCTATGAGCGCTTCCCAGATGTTCGGATGAGGTATGTAGCAGAGGATGAGTACCTTGATATGCCTCAGATCCCCAGGATGTTACGTTATGTATGCGTGGGAGAGCCTAAATTTCCTGAACTTTATTATATGTTCAAAACTCATGAAGTAAGTTACTTTTTATTTTGTAATAATATGCTGATGTATTAGTTTTTTTCTTCTCATAATATATTTTTTTGTATTAAACAGAGATATCGCGACTTTAGGGTATTGGATATAATTCCTACAGAAGAGGAATTGAATTCAATGCCTTTAATTAGGAAATTACCGTGCAGTAGGATTCGTTCAAATGTAGATAATGCAGTTCCTTCAACTAGTAAATCACCACTTACTCTGAGTCGACCAAACGAATTGAATCGAAATCCTGTCATTGGTACATCACCACCTACAAAGAGTCGATCAAAAGAAGTGAATCAAACTCATGACATTGGTGAATTACCACGTAGTTGGAATCAACCAAAAGAACTGAATCAAACTCCTTTTATTGGCGAAGCATCTCGTACCAAGAGTCGTTCTACTCCATCTACATCTGACTTTGATGAAGATGAATTACTTGATAAAATATGCTCTGTAAGTTTTTATCTGAAGTTTTTTGGGTTTGTTTTTGTAAAAGTACAACATGTTTTTTGAGCTGAAGTTTTCTTCTATATTTGAATTTTTGTTGTGTTATCTATTGTAGAGGTTAACGACGGAGGTTCAAAGGCAAAATGAAAAAGAAAGAAGCACAATCGTAAACGAAGTTTTTGATAAGTTTAAAAAGGAGGAGCGAACTGCTATTGTGGATGCTGTTTTTGTAAAAGTGAAAGTAAGCTAATTTATAGAGAAGTCTTTTTATTTGTGCTCATTTTATTCCGATTAATCATTTTTAGTAATTTTTTTTCTAGGAATATTTCGATGAGAAGTTTGAACAGTTGTTTACGATTGTCAACAAATCAAAAAGAATGGATCGAGAATATGACAGGATGAATGACTGTTGTGAAGATCCATTGGATTTTGAAGGCGATCAAAATGTTCAAGAACAAGTTGAAGAGCAACGTTCCAGTCTTGATAGATTGAGCAGATATGTAAATGATGAAGCACATTTATCAACTGAGAATATTGGTAGTGAGGAAGGTGCTCATAATCAAGTTGTCGAGACTGAAGAACATACTGCTCATGATGCACTGCCTAATGTCGCAGATGATAATGCTACATATAATGAAGCAGCTGTCAGAGGCGTTGAACTTGTTCAACCACAAGGTGGAGAGAAAGGTGCAGATGATCAAGTTGTTGGCACTGAAAAACATTCACCGAGTTGTGCTTCGGAAAGTGATCAAGCACATGTTGGTACTTCAAATCTGAAAGACGATCGGTATGCAGGAGTAATAGCGATTTGCAATGAACTTCTAGGTGTTGCTACACAGGAAATTGTTACTACAGGTACAAATTACAAAACATGTTTTTTGGTGAATTTTTTGGTTTTGTAACTGGTGAACTTTCAGCTATAGAGCTGAAGTTTTTTTTATAACTGTCGAGAGCTGAAGTTTTTTTTATTCAGCTCTAGAGCTGAAGTTTTTTTTTTATAACTGTCGAACTTCAGCTCCAGAGCTGAAGTTTTTTTTAGATAAGTGTTGAAGTTTTTTTTTGTGATTGGCTAACTTTAGCCTTGTTAGAGTTGAAGTTTTAATTATTTTTTTTATAATATCCTGTAGTGAAATTTTCACTACATGTATAAAAAAAATTTGTGTTTTATATAGAAAAATTACTTGATGTATTCCCCCTCTTTTATGAATATGCAGTGGAAGTTGAAACTAGTTGTGGTTCAATTGCCACAACTCAAAAACTCTGTGATGATGCTCATTTGAATGAAGGTAAAGTTGAGAAAACCCTTTCAGAGAATACTGCAATGGTTGTCGACGTTGATTCAGAGTTGAATGATGCTGGAAATGCTGATATTGAGAAAGGCATGCAGCCTGGGGAAAGCACAGCGGAAGACAAACGTGAAGGTATTCTATAGATCATGAATTTATTATATTTGATCGAGTATATTTTCTACATTTTGAAATTTTACATATTTTATTTTCTTTTTTATATTTTTGAATGATTTTTCAGAATTATTGGAGGTAGGTCGAAAAGAACTCGGTGAGATTCTGAAGCAATATGAAAAAGGAGACATACATATATTCACACCTGTTGAGTCACAGACAGGTGTGAAGTGTGTTGGTATTATTTTATAAAATTTAGTGAGTATTATTTATTAATTTTATTTTTTTTTGCATGAAGATACAGGATCTGTTGGAATGAAAACACCATCTGTGTCGCAACACTTAGACCAGGTAATTATTTTCTGCAATTCGATTACTGTCTTTTTTTTTTGCCTAATGTGTATTCTGTATCAGTTTTATTTATGTTTATATTTTTCTTGCTTTTTGCTAGATTCTCATCTGATGCATCAGACTGCTTCAAACCTAGAGAGGAGATTTCAGTTCTCCTATGTGTGATACCAGTGATATCCCCAACTTCAACTATATGTTCATTTTCACTTGGTAGTACACAAGGGGCTGATTCAGAAGGTAATTCTGCTGCTGTTAGTGTTCGTGAAGAGACAGAAGAACGTCGTGAACAGCAGGGAATTGATCAAGCATCCGCCACGATGGCTGTAGTTCCCCACCCTGCTGCTGTACAGCACCATTTAGGTCGTGACAGAAATAGCAGGAAGAGCAATCAAAAGGATTAAAAAAAAGGGGAAAAAGGATCGACGATATGGAGAGGTTATTTGGGTTGAAGATACTCCTTATGTAGTTTATAGGAAAAAGCCAAGGGGGCAAGATTGGATAGTAGGAAAGAATAGAAGAAGGTGTCCCTTCCATTATGTTTCTCAAGACAGCGGATTGATCCAAAGATTTAAAAAGTAGTTGGAGATGGATGCCAGTGAATATGATTCCAATCCATTGAGATTAGCTGGACTTCATATTCAAAAATCATTCTTTACTGAGCTTATGGATCCTGACTCTGATCTTGCGGATGAAGTAAGTTATTAACTTTGTTTTTTGAATTGGTTTTCAACTGTATTTCCCAAAAGTTCAGTTATTTTTTGTAGTATAGCTTTATTCATAGTAATCTACTGAAGTTTTTTAGCTTATTTGCTAAAACTGAATATGCTTAAGTTTTTTTCATGCTGTTTTGTAGTTGTGTAGTGTGTTTTTTGTAGACTTCATAGTGGTAACTTCATATGTTATCATTTGTCGTCGTCCATTTTCAGCATATTGACGTGGGCGTATATTACTTGCGCAAAAAATATTGCTATCACCTTCCACGTTATACAAAAGCAAAATGTGCAGTAACAGATTTACTTTTCGATCAATATATGACTATCCTGGATAGTGTTCATCTTTCAGAATAAAGGTTGAAGATAATTGAGAAAATGAAGCAAAAGAGAATGCAGATTCTTAAGAGCAAATCAAAGAAAAAGATGATATCCAAAGAACAGTTGAAAATAGAAGAAGAAGATGAAGCGGTTATTAAGCCACTTACGGACTTTTGTTGGTATGAGGAAGAATCAACGAATGAAAAGGTGGCCAACTACGTAAAAGGCCTTGACCTTTCCTGTGGTATCTCATGGGCATCTTGCAAAAAAGTATTCTTTCCATTTCGACTTAAGCCAAGGGAGGGCAAGATATCTACGCACTACTTTTTTGGATATCTCGACTTTGAAGATAAAATTATATATGTGTATGATTCCATGGGCAGTGTAACATACAAGCGTGCGATTGAACATGTCAAAATTTATGCCCGGTTGATTCCACATTGTCTCAAATGCTTGAATTTTGGGGAACTTTATAAATATTATGGGGACAGACCTGTGGAAGAATTTAAAATTAAGTGGATGCACACACCGAAACAGATTAACAGGTATGTGTTTCACATATATTTTACGATGCATCTTATGTTTATTATATTTTGCCTTTGTCTTAACTATTCTTTAATTTCTTTTTGATGTGTTTTTTGCAGTGTTGATTGTGTTATATTTGATCTTAAGTTTATGGATATGCGGTTGATGAGAGAAGATGTCTTCAATTTTAATCAAAGTCAAACATTGGAATTCAGGACAGAATTGGCTGCCAATCTTTGGGCTCATGGAAATTGGAAAAAAGATAGCGGCTATGAAACTCCAGAAGAACGAGAAGGACATGATTATGGAGATTTTGAAGAGTCTCTGTGTGAATTTTTTGATTAGAGGATTGGTTGGTTGTACATAATTTGGATTAAAGAATATATATTAATTATTTTTTAGTTCACTTTTGTGTCATTTACCAACTACTAGCATTTACTATTTTTTTATTGCATTTACCAACTACTAGCATTTACCACTTACATCTTTTGCCAACTGCTTATCTTCTTACATTCAATTTCTCTGAACAAAAAACAGGTAACAATCTCTTCAGCATTTATAGATATTAAATTGAGTAGGTGCATTCTTTGGCTATAGTAACAATCTCTTCACTTGAAAATTTCATAGTCATCCATAGACTTCTATCAGATTTCTTTAAATTTGTATTCAAAGAAAAACAAGGAAATGTTGGCTAAGACATGCTTATTGGGTGTAGCAGGGAGTTCGTGTGAAGCAAAGATAGTGAAGGAGAAGTTGAAATACTTCATATGTGAAGGGGATTGGCCAGATCAAATACTCGAGCACCAGGAAAATTTGCTCTTTTAGGAAAATGAGCAAATTTCCTGGTGCTCGAGTTTTTGATGTGGCCAGTCTCCGTCACATATGAAGTACTTTTGGACTTCTCCTTCACTATCTTTGCTTCCCACGAATTCCCAGATGCACACCAGTAAGCATGTCTTGGCCAACATTTTCTTGTTTTTTTCTTATGAAAGTAGATGGTAATTGCTAAAAAATCAAGAAAACTCTTTGGTGGAAGACATAGTGAAGTTTCATGTAATATGGTGAAGAAAACCAAGAAGAGCAACTATGACATTACCATGGAGAATATGAAGACACTCTGTGAACTTTTTGAATAGAGAATAACTTGTAAACAAAGAACTAAGTTTTTCTTTTTTTCCAAGGATGTAAGTGAAAAGAAAATTGTATTTTGTGAATATACATTATTTTGTGTAAATTATGTGACTTTGATTGATTCAAATATTTTATGTCTTTTTTCATGAATGTCAAGTATTTTTTGCTTAAGTTTTGAAATATACTAAGAAACTTAAGCACATTAGGCCGAAGTTTCTTGAAAAAGCTTTAGGACAAAAATTATTGAATACAATAGAAAAACTTCAGCTACCAAGTGCTGAAGTTTTTGAAAATATACTAAAAAACTTCAGCCTATTGGGCCGAAGTTTTTCGAAAAACCTTAAGGACAAAAACTATTGAATCCAACAAAAAACTTCAGCTGCCAAGTGCTGAAGTTTTTGAAAATATACTAAAAAACTTCAGCACATTGGGCCGAAGTTTTTCGAAAAAGCTTTAGGACAAAAATTATTGAATACAATAGAAAAACTTCAGCTACCAAGTGCTGAAGTTTTTGAAANAGAGAACACACCTGAAGTCTTCAAGTCACTGAGTGCGCACTTCCAACATATATCCGCGGGTGATCCCACGTCACCCCAATCCATTTAAGCCTGACGACACCATCTCAACTGAAATTTAACCTTTCTAGCAATACCGATAGGCCTTCAAGCCAGAATTCTCACCTTCCATCTGTTTCCAAAAGACCCGATCCTAAATCCATGTCGGGCATCAGTCTCAACCAGCTATTTCAATACAAGCCAACACACACAAGGTACAACCACACAACATGACACATCAACCATAGGCCCATAATATCATTTCTGATAGCAATACTTGCCTGAGATCAAATCCGTACCGGCCATAAGCCTCATATTCAACAGGAACTCTTTTCAAACCTCCACAACACTGGCGATGATACATTAACAACAAAAATCGTACAACAAAACACCCGAATAATCAAATCTCAGCCAACACCAACGGGCACACACCCCACAAGCTAAAACTCAAGAAGCATAGAACGGAAATGACTGAATATGAGAAAGAAAGCACATAAGGTAACTAACAAGCAAATCAAACTAGCAAAAATTCTTCTAAAACACAATTCGACAAACACATCTAACAAGAAAGAATGAAAGCATATAAAAGACTCAGAAGGATCTTATACTGATATAACTTCTCACCGCAGTACACCACCCGGTCTCAACATATCAAATCACCTAAAATCACGAGGGTCCCGCCCTCATTACTGAATCACAAGTAGGGCACACATCAACCCATCTAGAGACTCTCACTAGATCAATTGGTGGAGCATAGAAATCACAGCTCGTAACCAAGAATACTCAGAGATCACATCAAACCTACCGAAACAGACAACATGAATTTACTACTAGCCTCATAACTCTCGACAACAGCTAGGAACGGACGATAGACACGGCTATCACTCATAGAACCTCCCAACAGAATAATCACATAGACAGAGTACGATTATGAAACACACTCATAAAGGGAACAACAAATAAGGGAACTCACCCCGATAAGCAGAACTGTGGTGAACTACAGATAGTACCCCTCCATAACAAATCGAATCCGTACCTGAACGACATTCAACTGGCGCACGACCTCAAGCCTACTATATAAAACACATCAACGAGCCCGGCCTCCCCCTCTTGGGCGCCCTCTACCCGCCTGAATACCTCGCTGGGACACACCGGTCCGAAGTCTGGGACAATCTCTCATCATGTGGCTAGTATCTCCACACTCAAAGCACCCTCTCTGCTGACGAGGCGGTGGGAAATGTGCGATACGGGTACTTTGAGACCTATGAGCACCTGAGTCACCATGCAAAGCCTGAAGCGCGAACTGAACTGGCTGACCCGCAAAACCTCTACCGTGACGCAACCTGCCTCCAAAATAAGGACCAGTATATCTCCTCGGTCTACGAGGACTCCTCGCCTCCTCAAACTCTCTCTCCTGATCTCGTCTTCTCTCTCTCTCATGACCCTGCCTGCCCTCTCTCTCTCTAGCATGCATACCCTCTATCCTCCTAGCAATGTTCACCACCTGCTGATACGGAATATCCATCTCCAACTCACGGGCCATGCTGGACCTGATGCTAGGAATAAGCCCCTCAATGAACCGACGAACCTTCTTGAACAGTAGAAACCAAGGTTGAGGCATGTCTAGCCAAACTGGTGTAACGGACACCATACTCCGAGACGGTCATAGCACCCTGATGCAAATGCTCAAACTCCGCGCGCCATGCATCCCTGAGGCTCTGAGGAACAAACTCTCTCAAAAACATATCTGAAAAATGGGTGCAAGTCAGTGAAGCTGCCTCGTCTGGGCTGTCTAACTCATAGGTGCGCCACCAATCATAGGCGCTCGCTGCTCAAGAGTGCGGGCAGCGGGAGTCTGTGCTCCTCCCCCGGCCTGGGATGTGGCGGCAGCAAGGGGAAGCAATCCTGCCTGAGCTAAAGTGGTGAACATACTCATGAACTGTGCCAAAGTCTCTTGAAGGGCTGGAGTAGTAGTAGCAGTAGGCGTGTCAGGTGCCTGGGCTCCGGCTGGATCTGCTGGTGGTACCTCGGCGGCAGTTCGCGCAGGTGCTCTCGCTGCACCACGTGCGCGTCCTCGAACTCTACCCCGGCCCCGACCTCCGACGGCTGCAGCAGGGGGTGCGGGTGCCTGATCACCTCGGGTAGTACGTGTCCTCACCATCTGTGAGAGAGTAGAAGACAGAGGTTTAGGATTGTAGATGTCAAAAATCTCGCACGACAGGGAAATCAAATGAAGTGGAATTTTCCTAACGGTTACATAGCCTCTCGCAGATAAGTACAGACGTCTCCGTACCGATCCACGAGACTCTAATAAACCGGCTTGTGATCTGTGACTCCTATGAATCTAGAGCTGTGATACCAACTTGTCACGACCCCAGTTCGCCCTCCGTGAACATGTCGTGACGGCACCTAGTCCCTACGACTAGGTAAGCCTAACAATGCGGAAAGTAAACCATAATTGCGGAAAAAGATAAATAAAACTGAACTAGTAAAATAAAACGGTGTTTAAGGTGCCGCTCGGCACATACCACAACAATTCTCGAAGCTAACAACATTCCCAAAACCCGGAAACTCACAAATCACAAGCTAAGAGGATACATAAGAGGCTCTCACTCAGGAATATCTATACAAATGAGAAATACTGGAAAAGCTATACTTATTACAGAAAAGCTGGAAAGGGACTCCTCGGTCTGCGGACGTAGCAGATATACCTTGAAGTCTCTATCGGTACACCTCCTTCCAAGGCTGATAGAACTGAGTGGGAGTACCTATATCTGCACAACAAAAATGTGCAGAAGAGTAGCATGAGCACACCACGGCGGTGCCCAGTAAGTATCAAGACTAACCTCGGTGGAGTAGTGACGAGGAACAGTCAAGGCACCTACCGGTCAATAAACAGTATAATCATAGGAATAATGGATACGACATATAAACATGTAAAGACTGCATGAATGACCAAGAATACTACAATTTACAATAAGGGAAAACTACAACAAGTAACAACAAGAATATAATAAATGAGGATACGAAATGACGGCAGAATCACAATCCAAATCCTAAGGTCACAACACAGCAAAGGGAAAACAAGTCAATAACTCATATCCTACAATGATGTTCACAAAGGTCTTATCCAACTCTTTCCACAATTTCACCAAGTCTCGGACAAACCACAACTCGCCAAGACCCAGCATCTGAAATCTAACAATTGGCATCCTGTGCCCCATCAATCTCATGGTCATGCTGACAACTAACTGGCTAACTAGGGCCACTCTCCCAAATATAGTGAATAACGAGGGCGTACCTCCAACCTTAGCAAAAATCAGGAGGAATTCATCTCTATTAGGAGTGTTCGGCGACGTGTATGCTTGTGCAAGTATTTTTAACAAGAATTCTACCAATTAGAAAACATAAAAAAAGGAGAACGGACCGCACGTACGATGTTTCCTCACAACTTCCAAGCGATAAAGCTCATACCGGTAAGCAACCCACAATCACATTATTAAACAAACAGGAATGCCTCCACAGGCCGTCATAATTCTATACAATCATCCCTGACATAGCCCACCTTATTTCACCACGTGTGCAAATAATAAGATAATAGGTACCGCCTTATTTCGCCACACGTACATCACAATGTTCCCTCCTTATTCTGCCACATGCGCATCCCACATATAAGCATATAACATATCCCTCCTTATTACGCCGCATGTGCAAAACATCAATAACAACAACAGCACGGCAAAGACCTCGTGCAACCCTTCAAAATCAACCGCACGACAGAAACCTCGTGCATCACAGTATCAACAACCGCACGGCAGAAACCTCGTGCATCACAATATTCACAATTGCACGGCAGAAACCTCGTGCATCACAGTATCAACAACCGCACGGCAGAAACCTCGTGCATCACAGTCTCAAGTACAACACAACAAACGACAATATATACAGGAACAAAGCAAGAGAATCAACTCAGGTATTTCCGTTCACCAAAAGACGGTACAACTAACTCACAAGGAATAACCGTAACAGAGAAATACTAAGCGCAATAAGAACAACTCAACAAGGGAGAAATAATATGAAACAACGATTCCATAATACTAAGTTCAACAACAAGGAAGTTAACATGAATCAAATAATTACAATTAAGGGAATATCAACTGAATATAGGATATCTAACTTCTTTCCAATTAAGACCAATTAATTACACGAGAGATAGAAATAATGCTTTCCAAATAAAGACAAGCACTTAGGAATGATAATGTGACTATAGAAGGGTAATGTCTACAGTGAAACAAGTAAAAGTCAATTAGGCAACAAGAATAAGCCAAAAAGGGGCAAATAATTTCCAAGTAAGACATGTAAAGGTGAAGCTAATAACAGGGAACTCAATCGTATCAAGAACAACTTTATATTCGGTGATTACAAGGATCTAAGAGCCTAAAAGGGGCAATTTTCCATAAATAAATCCGAGCACGCACTCGTCACCTCGCGTACAAGGAATACAATCAACAAGGAAGACTCAAATCCTAAGGGGAAGTCCCCCACACAAGGTTAGGCAAGACTCAAATCCTAACGCGAAGAAGGAGTACCAGAAGCAGCAACAACAGTTCAAAAGCAAGGGGAATTGACCCGTAGCCCATCCGAAACACACCCGAGGCCCCCGGGACCTCAACCAAACCTACGGACCTATCCTATAACACCATTCAAACTTGTACCAATCCTTAAACCACCTAAAACGACGTCGGAAACTCGAATTAAACAAGGATTTGAGCCTAAGAACTTCAAATTTCATCAAAACACGCTTTCGATCAAAAACCTAACCAAAACACGTCCGAATGACCTGAAATTTCGCACACACGTCCCAAATGGCATGACGGAGCTACTGCAACTTCCGAAATTCCATTCCGGCCCTCGGATCAAAAACTCACTATCGGACCGGAAACTTCAAAAATTCAAACTTCGGCATTTCAAGCCTAAATTAGCTAGGAACCTCCAAAATACATTCCGAACACGCACCCAACCCCGAAATCACCTAACGGAGCTAACGGAACCGTCGGATTTCCATTCCGAGGCCGTCTTCACACAGTTCTGACTACGGACCACTTTTCAACACTTACGCTCTCATTTAGAGACTAAGTGCCCCAAAACTCTCCGAAACTCAACACCGAACGTCCCAGCAAACCAAAATAGCAGAAATGAACTTAGAGGAAGCAGTTAATAGGGGATCTGGGGGTGAATTCTAAAAACGACCGGTCGAGTCGTTACACATCTTTTGCCAACTGCTTATGTTCTTACATTCAATTTCTCTGAACAAAAAACAGGTAACAATCTCTTTAGCATTTATAGATATTAAATTGAGTAGGTGCATTCTTTGGCTATATTAACAATCTCTTCACTTGAAAATTTCATAGTCATCCATAGACTTCTATCAGATTTCTTTAAATTTGTATTCAAAGAAAAACAAGGAAATGTTGGCTAAGACATGCTTATTGGGTGTAGCAGGGAGTTCGTGTGAAGCAAAGATAGTGAAGGGGAAGTTGAAATACTTCATATGTGAAGGGGATTGGCCAGATCAAATACTCGAGCACAAGAAAAATTTGCTCTTTTAGGAAAATGAGCAAATTTCCTGGTGCTCGAGTTTTTGATGTGGCCAGTCTCCGTCACATATGAAGTACTTTGGACTTCTCCTTCACTATCTTTGCTTCCCACGAATTCCCAGATGCACACCAGTAAGCATGTCTTGGCCAACATTTTCTTGTTTTTTTCTTATGAAAGTAGATGGTAGTTGCTAAAAAACCAAGAAAACTCTTTGGTGGAAGACATAGTGAAGTTTCATGTAATGTGGTGAAGAAAACCAAGAAGAGCAACTATGACATTACTATGGAGAATATGAAGACACTCTGTGAACTTTTTGAATAGAGAATAACTTGTAAACAAAGAACTAAGTTTTTCTTTTTTTCCAAGGATGTAAATGAAAAGAAAATTGTATTTTGTGAATATACATTATTTTGTGTGAATTATGTGACTTTGATTGATTCAAATATGTTTATGTCTTTTTTTCATGAATGTCAAGTATTTTTTGCTTAAGTTTTGAAATATACTAAGAAACTTAAGCACATTAGGCCGAAGTTTCTTGAAAAAGCTTTAGGACAAAAATTATTGAATACAATAGAAAAACTTCAGCTACCAAGTGCGGAAGTTTTTGAAAATATACTAAAAAACTTCAGCCTATTGGGCCGAAGTTTTTCGAAAAACCTTTAGGACAAAAACTATTGAATCCAACAAAAAACTTCAGCTGCCAAGTGCTGAAGTTTTTGAAAATATACTAAAAAACTTCATCCTATTGGGCCGAAGTTTTTCGAAAAACCTTTAGGACAAAAACTATTGAATCCAACAAAAAACTTCAGCTGCCAAGTGCTGAAGTTTTTGAAAATATACTAAAAAACTTCAGCACATTAGGCCGAAGTTTTTCGAAAAAGCTTTAGGACAAACACTATTGAATCCAACAAATAACTTAAGCTGACTAAGTGCTGAAGTTTTTGAAAATATACTAAAAACTTCAGCACATTGGGCTTCTTGTGAATATACATTATTTTGTGTGAATTATGTGACTTTGATTGATTCAAATATGTTTATGTCTTTTTTCATGAATGTCAAGTATTTTTTGCTTAAGTTTTGAAATATAATAAGAAACTTAAGCACATTAGGCCGAAGTTTCTTGAAAAAGCTTTAGGACAAAAATTATTGAATACAATAGAAAAACTTCAGCTGACCAAGTACTGTAGTTTTTGGAAATATACGAAAAAACTTCAGCAAATTAGGCCGAAGTTTCTTGAAAAAGCTTAAGAAAAAACTATTGAATCCAAAAGAAAAACTTCAGCTTATGAGGTGCTGAAGTTTTTGAAAATATACTAAAAACTTAAGCACATTGGGCCGAAGTTTTTCGAAAAAGCTTTAGGACAAATACTATTGAATCCAACAAAAAACTTCAGCTGCCAAGTGCTGAAGTTTTTGAAAATATACTAAAAAACTTCAGCACATTGGGCCGAAGTTTTTCCAAAAAGCTTTAGGACAAAAACTATTGAATCCAACAAAAAACTTCAGCTGCCAAGTGCTGAAGGTTTTGAAAATATACTAAAAAACTTCAGCACATTGGGCCGAAGTTTTTCGAAAAAGCTTTAGGACAAAAACTTTAGCATATTTTGGTATTTTTTTAAGTTGATACTTATCTTTTTTGCATTTACTGTCTACTTTTTGTCTTTTGTCAACTACTTCATCTTTCATTTAAATTTGTTTCACTATATAGTAAAATTTATTTTTCAGGCTGAAGTTATTTTTTTACTATATAAAAACTGTGGGTTTTACAAGGGCTGAAGTTACATTTCTTTTTGCATTTACTACATATTTGTTTTTACCACCTACTAATCTTGTCTCATTCAATTTCTCTGAACGTAAAATAGTAAAAACAGCTGAAAAGTTACTTTTACATTTATAGATATTAAATTGATTAGGTGAACTCTTTGTCTATATTAACAATCTCTTCACTTGAGAATTTCATAGTGATTCATAGACTTCTATCATATTCCTTAGTCTTTCAGCATTTGTTAAAGAAAAAATATCTGGTGCAAGCGGAAGTGGTAAGCCTAATATGGATGAAATTATGAAGAAGTGGGAGAGTTTGAAGTGTGAATGGTACAATAACAAACCGATGGCTAATCTTATTATTTTGTGGAATGAAATAAAGGCTGATTGGGAGAGAATCAGACCAAAGCTCTGTGCAAATGAATCATTCCAGAACAGGCTTAACCTGGAACGTAGTTGTGGAGATTATTCAACCTCGTTCGACAAGGTTGTGCAGCAGTTTGATAGTTTTAAGTTTCCCAGCTTGACCGACTATTCCAAGCTGCAAAACAAGCTGAAGATTCTTCTTCCTCTTATGGACAGAGTAATCGTCGAACAAAGTCAGCTACGTGATGAATTCGACAAGTTGAAGATTGATCTTCTTGGATTGAGTGGTCTTTTGCCCGACTGCCCTATAGTTATCTCCGACAGTGATGATGATGAGATATTTAGAGAAATTGAGGAGTACTGTGATGATGATGATGATGATGATGATGATGATGATGATGATGACCACGATGATGACGATGATGAGGGTGATGATGATAATGGTGGTGATTGTTAGTGTTTTTTTGTTAACTTCAGCCTATAGAGCTGAAGTTTTTTTAGCTTTATTTTGTATAACTTCAGCCGAGAGAGCTGAAGTTTTGAAATATGTGTGTTGTTTTCACCTCTTTTTATGTCAATATAATTGTGACCCTCTTTGTTCTTAGTTTTCTATTGCATTATACTTGTTATTTGTTGGTATTTGATTTATACTTCTTAGTTGCTTAGAGATGCTACAACTTTTGTTTGTACATGCTTTTCTTTTTGTGTGTTGTATGCATATGTGTGTCTGTGTGAGTTTTTGTAGGGGTGTGTGTGTGTTTTTGATTAAGAATATGTATTTAACATACTGTAACCTGAAGTTTTTTCTCGCAGAAGTCATTGTGTACGTTTTTAAAATGCAACCAAACCTGTAAGCCTGCGCAACAAAAATGAGTGATTTGTATTTTAGCAGTAATATAAAATTGTGCAAGAGCTTATTTTTTTTATTCCTATGAAAAAAATCACATTTGAATTATGTCATACAATAAAGAAAGTCTAAATTCAGACCAAGGATTATTGAAGCTTGGATTATTTTTCAGTGTGTTTCTTGGAATATGGATGAGGTGCTGGAGAAGACAAGCAAGTGTTCTGTTATGCCCCACTTGTTTACATCGACTGCATTTGGTAGACTTGAATGGTACTGATGATTCAGTCGCAGGTATATGCCTCTTCTTTTGTCTTCTTCCTTGTAAAATTTCTACATCGGGAGGTTTTGTGATTTCAGATTGTACATTTTCTGGTATTTCTCATGATTGTTGATCTCCCACGGTATTCACATGCCCTTCATATGTTTTCAACCATGTTTCCCTTGAATACCAATTTGAGCAGTAATCAGATTTCTGCAAATATCTCTTATTAATAGCAGCAATTGCATGTGGACAGGGCAATTCATCAAGTTGGAATTCCAGGCAGTCACAAGTTCTCTTCTTTAAGTCCACAATGAATTCGATTCCTTCACTATTTATTCTAAACAACATTGAGTCAAGTTTGAACACCTAACAAGGAATAAAAAATTAAAACAAATTATATTAGTGTATTTTTCCTTCAAAACGAAAAAGTACGAATTTTTTTAAATGTAAGCAGTAAATCACTGCAACAGATCTAAAAAGCTGAAGTTAACAAATATACTCACAAACATTTTGCAAGCCAAGTCCATCTTCTTAGTCATCTCTTCTTCTGCCCATATTGATACTCTGTGAAAACTTTCATTTGCCTTTTTTCTCCGTTCATAAAATCACTCTCCAGCTTTTCTTGGATGAAATCTAACATTCTTAAAATAGGCATTTCTCTCCCTTTTAGTAAAACGGAATTCATTGATTCTACCATGTTTGTTGTTAGCATATCATAACGTCGCCGTGGGAACCACGATCGAGCCCATCTCTCAGGAGGCTCTTCCATTATGTAATTGTATGTTTTCTTGTCAATACTTTTGAGTTGGGACATTAACTGATTAAAATCTTCACGTTTGTATGATCTTGCAGCACTTTGAAAAAGATTTATTACCATGGCCTTTGCATGTCTTTGCTTTAAATTTTTCTCAAAGTGATATAGGCAGATACCATGGTGAGCTTCAGGAAAAACTCTTCTAATACCATTTGTGATCGATTGGTTTCTATCTGACAAGAAAACCAGTTCACGACGAACTTGAATTGCTTTTCTCATTTCCCCAAAGAACCAAATGTATGCCTCATTGTTTTCTGAATCTGCTACACCAAAACATAAAGGAAAGATTTGATTGTTTGCATCCTTTGATACAGCAACAAATAGAACACCACGATATTTTGACTTCAAAAACGTTGCATCTACTGCAATAACAGGTCTACAATAGGACCAACCAGCTAGTGATGCCGCAGGAGCAAAGAACAAGTAAGCAAATCTGTACATTGAAACACAGAAAAATAAATTATAAGGTTTGAAGTTTTTCAAATAGTAACATTTGAAATTTCAGGCTGACTGTTAGTATTGTTTTCCTTACCTATTGTGCGCATCTCTTTTTATGCTTGTGTATTTTCCTGGGTGTTTGGCCACCATCATGTGTAGGTATGAAGGAAGAATCTGGTAGTTCTCTTCAGGTGTTCCCCTTATGCAAGCAACAGCTTTTTGAATAGCACGCCATGCCTTGTGATAACCAATGTCAATTCCAAATTTTTTTTTCATTTCATTTTCTACAAAGGCTGGTGTAACCTCTATCTTTTTGTCTCGAACATGTTCTATAATTTGTTCGCTTATAAAATTTGGTGTAGCATGCTTCTGATCGGATTTTCTTGCATCAACCGAGCATTCATGGATGTTATGATATTTTATCACCTTGAACAGTGTGGAATTTTTTATTCTGGTGGCACGTACATTCCAACCACATTTGTCCACGATGCATTTCAGCTCGTATCTCTTGGAACATGATCTAACATCAGTGAATTCAACTTTTTGATTTATCTCCAAGCTGCAGAAAAATTTAGTCATGTTTTCTTTGTTCTCAAAGATTGATCCAACTCTTACTTCCTCAGGTAATGAATCGTGCCTTAGTATTTTACATGGTGGAGATTCTTTGACCTTTCTCCTCACTCTTTTTCTTGATTTCTGAGAAGCAGAAGAACTTTCAGCAATTTCTTCAATTCTATGTGATATTATCGGTATAAGCTCCATGTTTACTTCATCTTCATTGTTATTTATCACTGCAGAAGGTGAAAAAAAGCTTTGTTGGATTTTGTGTTGGTTGTCAATTTGCATTATTAGCTGTCCTTCTTCTTCTTGGTCATTGAGAAACTGGTATGAATTTATTGGCGGAGGGGATAATTGTTGTGAAGGAGCTGTAATGATAGAAGGTTGTTGCCCTTTGTCTACTTCCATTACTGGTTGTCGTACTTCATATTGATACTCAGCAATAGGCTCTGAATCTATTGCATATGCAAGAGATTGGTTGAATGCTGCTGATTCTGAAAGTTGTATTTTTTCGATGACAAAATGGCAATTCTTGTAGGGTGAATCAGTTGTAAGCAAATGTATACAGGTAGTGAGTTCTTCATCTGAAGTTACAAGCATTCCTTTGCTTGTATTTAGTTTGATATCAAACCATACTTTTAATGCATATCTGGTTGAATCTATATTTGCAACTTCACTAATTTTCTTCAGGAAAGTATTGAATGATATGTCCTTATTAAGTAGAACAAGTTTTGTATCATGATCCAAGTATTTGAAATCAGGAGTCCATCTCCCATTGAATGTTATAACAACGCAAATCGAACTCATCCTGCAGATTCATGTTTAGTGGCAACTATTAGGAAAGTGAACAGAAGAATTTTTATGTTGTATGTGCTGAAGTTTTTACAAATAAACTAAATCACTTAGACATCTTCTGCTGAAGTTTTTTTGGAAAAAGATCTATGACATAATTAATGAATTCTGCAAATGTCACGACCCAATTTCCAAACCCGATCGTGATGACGCCTCTCGTGAAGACAAGGCCAGCCAACTAACCCAAATCGTCTCTTTAATATTTATTAAACATAAACGAATAGGTGAATATAGCTTAACGACAATAATAACCAGCATGTACAACCCAACACAACCCGACCGGGGTGTCACAAGTCACGAGCGTCTAAAGAAAACCTTAACACAACTACAGGCCAATAAATATATACAAGTAAAGTTTCTGGAAAACAAAAGACAATATCCGGTGCCGCGAACGCTGGCGGTCACCTTGCTCAGCTACAATAATAATACCTTCAATCCGCTAATAACCCGCTACCGGGTGAACGATACCTGCAACTGCACGCGAGGTGCAGGGAGTAAAGTGAGTACTTCCAACTCAGTGAGTAATAGAAGTAAATAATAACTGAGCAGCAAGAAATCACGTAAAGCAACCAACGGGCTGTACAGAAGCCGGGTACAATTTCCGAGAAAATAGTGAAATCAGAGTATTCTTTAGAAATGTTTCGGCTCAGTTCAAATCTCTTTCAAAAATGGTCCTTTCAATAATTACGAAACTGTTCAAAATAGTTAATGCCGATTAACACAGAAAATCCGCCCCTCGGGCACAAATATCACAGCATAGAAGGTAATAATACAAATAAGTATGCAAGATGAACACATAAAAGTTCGCCCCTCGGGCACGAATTTCGTTACTAGTCAGTCATTGTTACCTGACCGGTCAGCCATTGTTACCTGACCCAATGCGTGTTTCAGTGCCATTGTTACCACCGGTCAGCCATTGTTACCTGACTGGTCAGCCATTGTTACCTGACCAAAACACGAATGACAGTGTCATTGTTACCATTGTCCAATTCTAAATGGGTGCCCGCGCTCACTGTGGGTGTGCAGACTCCGGAGGGGCTCCTACAGCCCAAGCGCTATATCAACATAAGGCCTGAAAGCCTGTACATATCAACATGAGGCCTGAAAGCCTCCTCACAATACACTCGAGGCCTGGAAGCCTCCTCACATCACTTAGCATATCCTCACATATGGCCCTCGGCCTCAATCAGTCCAAAAATAATCATAAGCCCCTCGGGCATCAGTAAAGAAACAATAATGCTCAGCTCAAACAATAGTTCAAATATCAGTTAAAACTTGAGGTTGAGTGAAATATAGCTGAGTACATGAAACAGTGTAATGACAATGGACTGAGTTCAAATAATATTTCAAATAGTGAGGAAAACAGTGATGATAGCTCATAGGGAGTTCAAACAGTCGGCAATAAGCCCCAAATATGGCAATAAGCCCAAGTCCTAGTGAAAAACAACAAGTCATAGCGAAATACGCGGTAAAATCAACAACCGGGACGGACCAATTCACAATCCCCAACGGTGCTCTACCCCACGCTCTCTGTCTGGCGTGCAAGTCACCTCAATATAGCACTATGGGTGCAAATCCGGGGTTTCAAACCCTCAGGGTATCATTTACAATCATTACTCACCTCAAACCGGCGAAATCTCTAGCCCGCGACGCCTTTGCCCCTCGAATCGGCCTCCACACACGACGAATCTAACCAAAATCAAAGCGAATACATTACAATATGCCCAGGGAACAATACCCAATCGAAAACAACAAGAAATAACAGAAATATCG
>NW_017677349.1:0-1082 GCF_001879085.1 Nicotiana attenuata
ATTAGACATGATTATACTACGTAGAGTTTTACAGAAAAGAATAGAAATAGATTGAATACATACTGACTAAGAGGGTTACCAGATTATTAAAGAAAAGCAAACTTTAGCAAAAGTTACAGGTTCTGCAAACATTATTACTGGTTTTA
Source organism: Nicotiana attenuata (assembly GCF_001879085.1). Taxonomy (NCBI): domain Eukaryota; kingdom Viridiplantae; phylum Streptophyta; class Magnoliopsida; order Solanales; family Solanaceae; genus Nicotiana; species Nicotiana attenuata. Next base: position 147 of record NW_017677349.1, read on the forward strand.
GACTCATAAGCGAGCGGAAAACATTTCAGACTTGGTTGATAGTTCCTATAGGCATGCTTTCTACGCGTTGTTGATTTTAAACACTTTTATAGATATGGAAAAAATGCAGAAAACCTACAAGATGATATCTATGTGTTACATTTTATTACGAACGTGACATCTGATTACATTTTGGCTATTCAGACCAATAAACATGTTTTCCTAATGAGAAGTGGATATGCAAGAATCAAAAAGGACCTATAGGCATATTTTCTACATGCTCGTGCATCCTATAGACATGGCATCTATATGTGAATATGCTGAAATTAGAAGTCCTATAGACATGGTATCTATATGACAATGCTGAAATTAGAAATCCTACAGACATGGCATCTATATGTGAACATGCCGAAATTAGAAATCCTATAGACATGACATCTATATGTGAACATGCTGAAATTAGAAATCCTATAGACATGTTAGCTATATGAGAATGCAGGATCTTATAGACATGGCAGCTATATGAGAATACAGGAATTAGAACTTCCTATAGGCAGGTTAGCTACCCATTTTGCATACATGGTTACCCCTCCCTTTTCACTAACCATCCCCAAGAGTATTATTACAAAGTTATTACAGCCCACAATGAAATAAAGAATAGAAAAAATACACAGAAATTAAAAGTACAACCAATGAGAGCCTAATTCAGACTCCATGTCTGAAATATGAGATGAACCAACTCCAAGAGATCGGATTTCAAAGCCTTTCTCCCATTTGGGGGTGTGTCAAAGTTCCCTAAGAGTCTCACATGAACTCCGGGCAGTGCTTACACCCCAGATACATTATCAGATTAAGACAAAGTGCAGTGTGGAAGGGCCAGCCCTCAAGTGTCCAAGTTCAGAAGGAACTCAAGGTCCCAAGGCAAGGCTCACAAGAGGGGGGCAGAACTTAGGAACT
>NW_017677349.1:2878-31314 GCF_001879085.1 Nicotiana attenuata
GCTCAAACAACTATAGTACGCCGGAGCAAGGCCGGAGATGGCCGGAGAACCTCGAATCGACGGAGGTCTGGGTTCGAACCTTCAAGTTCAGGCCTCGAATCTGCAGGTATCAAGCATATAGGAGCAATAGGAGGTGATTATAGGGCTCTCACAGCCTGGGAAGCCATAGATTCCGGTGGGTTTCACGATGGGAGATGGTGAGACGATTAGGGTTCTGAGAAGGTTCGAGAGAGTTTGAGGGGGTGAAGGGATTAAAAGGTGGCTGGTTAGGTGAAATGATTTAGGGTTAAGGGGTGTTGGTGGATTAAAAAAGGAATGGAGGGATCGTGGCCGTTGATCACTTTGATCAACGGCCTGGATTTATTGGGGAGCCGGGCGGGTTTGATTAAATTGGGTCATGGACGGGTAATTTAGGAATTAGGCCGGTCCATTTGAAATTGAAATTGGGGTTAATTAGTAGGTGGGGCGATATGGGCTAAAAATTGAAATAAATAGGGCCAGATTTTAAATAGCCACTTTTTCCCTTTTTATTTTATAAAAATAGTAAAATAATTTCTGGAAACAAATTAAAGGTACTAAATTAATTAATAATGTATAAATATTGAATTAAAGTGCTAGAATAAATTTTGTAATTGTAAACGCAATTAAATCTTAAAAATAGGCTAATATTGCAATTATATGCAATTTAGCTTTAAAATACTAAATAAATTTGTAAAAAAAATGTGCAAAAAATTATCTTAGCTATATTTTGGTATTAATATGAAAATACAATAAATGAATCACAAAAATGATCATTTGGAGAATAATTATTGATTTTATATTGATAAAATAGGGCAATAATTGATTAAGAAAGATAATAATAAAACACCTAGGCAGACATATATATGCATACATATGCTATTTTGAAAGGTATTTTGTATATAAAATATACGGGGGGAAATTGGGTATCAACATTTATAAAGTGTAGTTTGATTGCTCGAGGACAAGCAATTGTTTAAGTGTGGGGTGTTGATGGTAGGCTATAATCTTGTGTTTTAGTCGCTTATTGCACTCTAATTCCCTGCACTTTACTTGTGTTTTAGCTTTAATTGTAGTGGTTTGCACTTATTGTGTATTTTATGCCTTGTATGAGTGATTCCGAGCTATGTAGATGTTGTGGAGCTAATTAGAGCTATTTGGAGCTTTGAAGTCTGAGTAAAAGCCCAAGGAATTAAGCTGGGATCGTGTTCGGGGATCCGGGAACAAGTCTGGACATCAAAAATCAAGATTGAAGCAACACTCTAAGGAATTTGCACTACTGCGGCGTGTGGTGCGCAACAACAGTGCAAAATTCTTGTGCTTGTTCAATTGTTGAGCTCTTAGATAATCCCCACTGATGCCCTGCGTGGTGCCTCCCCCCCTACGGTGCCCCTGTGTATTTTTCCCTAAGCTATTGTCATGTTTTGGCTAGGAAAGGGTGGTTTCATCTGGGCCCGACCCTACTTGGTATAAATACATGAAAAAATGTTATTTTCTAGACTTTTGACATACTTCAGACCTACGGAAGCTACGGAGGAGTTGGAAGAACACAAGCACAAGGATTTCATCATTCCTTTCTCACTCAAGACCCGAGTTTGGATTGAATTTATATTTTCCTATACTTTAGTTATATCTATGATGAATTTCTCCATGTCAATGGAGTAGTTCACTTTAGGCTTTGATGGATTTAGTGTATTGATGATTGTTTGTGGATTATAACTCTAGTTTAATGTATGGAAGCATTTTGGATGATTTAACTGTTGCATCTATATTCACTAGTTCATGTAATCGAGAGAGGCATAACCTGTGATATCTTTGCATTATATTATTGGTAGAATTCATAGATTCTTCTAAGTAATCGAAAGAGGCTAGTTGAATCATTGATTAAACCTAGTTAGGAGGATAATCAAGAGAGGTTCTCCTTAAGACCAATCCACTATGCATTTTTGCATATATTCACAACGCTTAATTTGGTTCATCTTGTGAGGTTGAGACTTAATCGAGAGAGGAGCTTCTCTTAACGTTTGAACCAACAATTGAGTGAATTCGTGAGACTCGCTTGAACATTATAAGTGATCCTATAAAACCCTATCTTCTCCCACTGATAACCTATTTGCTTAATCCTTGTATTGATAATCACTAGTCGATAGCTTTAGATTATTAGTTATTTTTAGTAATTAATCATATAAATCTCAACTATTGATCCTCTTGAATAGCAACCAAGCTAGAAACTACAAGAATATTGTTTAAATCCAATACATGTGTATACTATACTATACTATACTATACTATACTATACTATACTATACTATACTACACTATATTTGATTAGCGAGCATAACTTAAGTGTGAGTTTTGCGCTCGCCAGAGAATAACTCTTAGGATATGACCTTCTTTGTCTAGTTGAAATGTGTGTGAAGCGATGCATATGTGAGATGACAAGTGTATATGTAGGTGCTATGCATGATTTATGTTCGGAGTAACCTTTTGGTCGTACTATGCCTTGATTTGGACACTGTGTTTCTTACTATCATACTTTTTTTGGTAATTAAAGGAATTTTATTACCACTTGTAAATATTTACAGCGGTATAAACAAAAACCTATCCCTATATCCACTGGACATTTCCCCAGTGATATAGTTCACCAATACTCCACTTCTCCTACCTATGCCTTGACATACATCCCTTAGCTAGGGTAAAAATTAAACTCTAGTAACTTCCTAGCTATCTTAGGGTGTATATCCCCTCTCACAAAAATATCTTGTATGATCAGCTTCACAATGATGCATGTTGGTCTCTCTTCCTGTCGAAAAATTCTGTAGTTTCTCTCTTGCCATACATAGTATAAGCAACTTGCAAGGCTCATCCTGTATACCTCAGCACCGGTGCTCTTCCCATTTTGATGAAGTATAGCCCATTATAGCTCCTCCTCCCATGGTTGTGCTTGTCTTCTTATACCTTGCCACTGGAGAATTTTGTTCCATATTGATGTAGATGTTGAACACTGGAAGAATAAGTGACTGATGGTCTCTGGTGATGCATTGCAAAGTGGGCAAGTCTTGTCCTTAATCATTCCCCAATTGGCCAGTCTATCCTTCGTGTATAGCCTGCCATGCGCAATCAACCTCATGTTGAAGATCCATCTTGGAGATCCTTTGTTTTTGCATACTAATCTTCTCCACTTGACCTTAGAATGTTCCCCCAGCAGTGTCTTGTACATTACTTTGATAGAGAAAGATTCTAATTCCTGCATGTCTTGTTCAGTATAACTTGCATTCATTAGAGGACCTTTTGCTTTGAAAATCTTGCTTACATCTAGGATGCTTGATTAAATGTGGTTTCCCATATTGGTTTCCCCTTACTATAGTATGTATGGATCCATTGGACCCATAATTTGTCTTTTTTGCGACACAAATTCCATATTAGTTTGCAGATAGCAGCTTTATTCCAAATTCAAATGTTGAGCAGATTTAAGGCTCCGGCAGTAAGTGGCAAACACAACTTTTCCCATGCTAAGAGGGCTTACTTTGAAAGTTCATTTCCTCAGTCCATAGAAATCTCCTACAAATTCTTTCTATTAGTAGTATCGACTTCTTTCAGAGGACAAAAATCTGTGACCAAAATATCTGAATGGAAAATAAGACACTCCTAAACAGTTGTGTCCTTCCTGCATAAGAAAGATATTTCAGTTGTCCATGATGTAATCCTTCTCAGCATTTTGTCCAATAGCAGCTAACACTGTACCAGGGAGAGTCTCTTGGTACTCAAAGGAACACCTAGGTATCTTATTGGCAGTTCACCTTTTGAGTACCCCAATAGATCAATAATTCTGTTGCTGCATTGTTGCATTTACCCCACCAAAGTATAGTGAACTTTTGCTTACATTGGCAACCAGGCCTGAGGTTTGTGAGAATTGCTGAAAGCAATCAAATAGGCATTTAACAGAGCTTAAATCCCCTCTACAGAACAACAATAAATCATCAGATAAGCCTAGTTGCACCACCTGCAACTTCTTACACCTAGGATGGTATTTGAACTCAGCTTTAGTCTTCAGCCTTTTCAGTAATCTACTCAAGTAATCCATAGCTAGCACAAAGGGAAATGGGATTGGGTCACCCTGCCTCAACCGTTTTTTTTGCTTTAAAAGGCCTGGTTGGATAACCTTTAATGTTGATTGAGTAGGTTGCTGTACTAAGACATATCATAATATACTTAATGAATGTGGTTGGGAAGTTTAGCTCAGTCAATATTTGTTCTAAGAAGGACCATTCCAGAGTATCATATGCCTTCTGAATGTCTATCTTTAGCATGCACCTTGGGGATATTCCACTCCGATTGTATCCTTTTACCAGTTCATGGCTAAGCATTATGTTATCTGTGATGACTTTCCCAGGTACAAAGGCTCCTTGACTGTGGTCCACTAAGTGATCCATCACCTTCTGTAGCCTGATGGTGATAACTTTGGATATGATCTTGTAAAACAGTGTGCAACATGAGATAGGCCTGTATTCTTTCATTGTCGAGGGGTGTTTCACCTTTGGAATAAGTGTTACAGTAGTGCAATATACTGGCTTGTGTATTTCACCTGTTTCAAAGAATTCCAAGACATCATTGGTTCATTGCCTATAATATGACAAGCAGTTTTAAAAAAAAAAAGAATTAAACCCATCATAACCAGATGCTTTGTGGCTATCAATCCCCTGAATTGCTATGGCAATCTCTTTCTTGGTCACAGGGGCAATTACTCGAAGTTGCTGCTCCCTGTTGAGAACGTGACCTTCTTGCATTACTGTGGGATCAATACAAGGTAGCTGGTTCTTGGCACTCCCTAACAGTTGTTTATAAAACCCTAGTATCTCTTTCTCTATTGTTTCCTCTGTCTGCACAATCACCCCATCCTCTGTCATAAGGCTGCTTATGTGTTTCCGAGCTTCTGTATGTTCTACACAAGCATGGAAGAAAGTTGTATTCGAGTCACCCAGTTTTAGCCATTGTACCCTCGACTTCTGCTTAGCAATACCCTCCTCTATAGTAGACCATTTCTCTAATTGTTGTTTTAGGCATTTCTCTTCTTCAAATAACTGACAATGCTGGTTGTAGGACCTCATTTAATTTTGTAGGTCACACAGCTGTTGCCTTCCTCTATTGACTTTATCTGCTAAACCATTATATTGGCCATGGGATAACTGTTTCATTCCTTGTTTCACTACTTGCAGTTGTTTCTAGACCTGTTGTAGTGTAGTACTTTGTCTTGCACCTCCCCAATGTTCCTCTACTCTCCATGAGAATTCCTGATGATCTGCCAGGTAATTGTAAAGTTTGCAAGGCTTTGCCTTCCTCCTTTGCCTTGTGCATATATTGACATAAAGGGGAAAGTGATTTGAGAATAAGGGCTCAAGAATGATAGCATCAATCTGTGGCCAGCTATGCATCCATTCCGAATTTCCTAAGGTTATTTGTCCAAGTAAACTCTCGACCAACTGTTTTGAGTTCTGTAATAGAGGTATCCTGCAAGAACTCATTGAAGTCTTTGATTTCTGATTCTTGGACTGGGTTCCCATTCAATCTGTCATCGATGCTAGTTATAGCATTGTAGTCTCCCATCAGTAGCCATGGTCCCTGTTGCATTCCTGCGTACCCTCTTAATTCCTGCCATAGTGCCTTTATGTCATTGATAGTGTGTAGCCCATAAACTGCAGTTACACTAAACTCTACATGAGTTGTTTTCACCATCCCATGTATACATTGTGTACTATTAGCAATATAACTGAAGTCATATTGGATTGGATCCAACAGTACCCAAATTCTCCCTTTCCCATTACTTTGATAATTGCCACACCATTTCCATGTCTTAGCTATTTTTTTTTACTATAGGTAGTGCGAACTGCTCCTGAACTCTGTGTTCAATTATTGCGAGAATACCAACCTTATTCACCTTAATAAACTGCCCCAATTTCTTCTGCTTATACACCTTATTCAACCCCCTTACATTCCATGTTACTATTTTCATAGTAATTGAGGGAATGATTGGGGATCCAAAACATCTACATGATCAACTTTCTCCTTTGCAAGTGTTGTATTTGTCTCAACCACTTGGGTCCCTAAGCAATCAAACCAATTGGTAGTAGTAACATCATTATCATGTGAAGATGAGGCTCCTTTGCTTGCTGATCTTCCCTTTACTATTACCCAGTCTTCATTAGCCTTCTACTTCCCTGTATCCTGATTCTCGTTAGTAGTTTGCACCACTTGTGAGGTTTTCCCAGGATCATTGCTGTGTGGCATATCCAATGCTTATCTTTGTTTCCATATTGTTTTCACTACCTTTGACTTCTGCGGCTTCTCCTTGATCATAGGTTCGACTTGCTTCTATTTTGAATCTGCCTGGACTTGTCAGTGGTTATTCTGGTTGTTTGCTCACCTGTTGGTAGCTATGTCCTACTTGAAGGCAAGTGTGACAGTATAATGGTTTCCAATCATACTCAATTGGTTGGCTGAACATCTTGCCATTTGGATCATGCACATTCACACTTGTTTGTAATTCCTTCGTAACATCCATTTCTACAAGGATCCTAGCATATGATATGCGATCCACCCCTGATGTATATGCATCAATAAACAAGGGTCTACCCAGTTCACTTCCAATTCTGCTAAGTGTCTTCAAACCCCAGCAATTTAATGGTAGATTAGGTAGTTGAACCCATAAGGGAATGGTACGCAGAACTTCATCTCCTTGGTTAAATTTAGGTTACCGTGGTTTGACAATTACAGGTTTGCTGTTAATAGCATAAGGCCCAGAGTACAAAACTACATTCTTATCCTCTAGATTATCAAATTAGATGACAAAGTAATCATCGTTGTGATAATATACCTTTGGTTTTGCAGCAAAGTTCCAGTTCATTACAATGAATCTTCCCACAACTCCAATAGACGGAGAGTCGCCCACCACATATAGGATTAGCACCCCGTTCCATTTTCTCTATTTCTTTTGCGAGCTCTTCCATTTGCAATTGGACAACCCGTTCCCCATCAATCATCACTGGTGGGGTGTATGTTAAGCTCATTCCCTTTGCTGCCAATTTGTTACCAGTTAGGAGATTTGCCCATGTTTTCCCCTCTGATTTCAGCGGGCTATTCAAAGAGTGGATGGTGTTCGTCTTTGGTTTTCAAAAGCCTCTGGTTTTTCCACCACCACCGCCTTGAGCTTCTCCCCATTCATAGGGTTCTACCCACTTTGAGCTCCAATGGGGATTCCTCCTCCGTACTTATTATGCACAGTAGTTGACATATTTCCTGCTACGGGACTCTGATTTGGTGTTCTCAATGGTTGACTTGATGGATTTCCCCCTATCGGGCTCAAATTGGTGGTTTTGACTGCCGTTATCATCGTCGGGGAGACTGTATTGGCTACTAATCGTTGCTTTTCTATCACCTGGTTCTTATTCTCATTCTGTGCTGGCCTTCCTCTTGGCATTTGGCGTCAATAGGCACCCTTTGACGCTAGAGAGAGAAAGCGGACCCTTGCTATCATAATTTATATGTTTGTATCATTACGTGAACTCCGTGAATCATTAGAGATCATGTGTAGGTGTTGATTTCCCGTTGAGCATGATATTTGTTGTTGTATGGCGTATTTACCTAATTTTGAGCAGTAGTTGTACACTCGCATCTAGTATAAAGCCTTTATCTGAATCTCCTTTATTTTGGTTTGTCCTTGTGCCCAGTGTTTGAAAATTGTGATTTTATGCCTTGATAACAATTGTTGGCATGTTGTGTTGTTGTGATTATGGCACATGTGAACTTGTTGGGCGAATTGTTCGGGTGTTTGCACGAGGTTCCTGCCGTGCTATTGTTATTGTTAATTTTGCACATGCGGCGTGACAAGGCGAGCTAAATATATATATATATATATATATATATATATATATATATATATATATATATATATATATATATATATATATATTGGGTTTGCGCATGTGGCAAAGTAAGTTGGGATGATAATTAAAATGCGAGTGGAGAGACAAGGCGGGCACTTAATTTATTACTATCTCACGTGGTGAGATAAGGGTGGCTATATGGAGATGATATGTGATGACCTAGGGGCGAGTTGTTGATGAAAAAGGGGTATTCTTGCTTGTGTTTATGGTTTCCTTGTGTGTGTCATGCATTTTACGTGATTGTTGTGTTATTCCCAGTATGCTACTATATGTCTCTATTATTACTTGATGCTTTCGCTATGAAGATGGATTTACCTATGTGGAGTCATTATCTCATATTTTGTTTAGTTTTTGGTAATGTAACAGACTTTAAAAGAAATTGTTATCCAAGGATAACTTTATTTAATTCTTGATAAAATTCTTCTTGAACATTTTATTGGTAATTGACACGGATACCATATATGTGGTGGCACGAGGTCTTTGTCGTGTGATTGCGGTATTTGTTGAGGAATAAGGTCTTTGCTGTGCGAGTACGACTTATGTTGTGGCACGAGGTCTTTGTCGTGCAAGTGTGACTTATATTATGGCACGAGATCTTTGCCGTGCGAGTGTGACTTGTACGATGGAACATGGTCTTTGCCGTGCGAGTGTGCCTTATATTGTGGCACGAGGTCTTTATCGTGCGGAGGTGATTGACAAAGTGGGCATGAGGTGCCATGTGTTTATGATTCGTGATTTGTGACTTGTGATTTGTGATTATGAGGTATGGTACCTCGAGGTGATTCTTGTTGTTAATCTTGTGTCAGAACGGTTTGATGATTAGAACGGTCATTGTTTTCGCTCAGTTGCTTTCTCTTGTATGTATGTGCTGCACGACGGCCGCAATCCTTTGGAGTCCTTTTCTTTTAACTATACTGTCAATTCTCTATCCTAACAGTATTGTATTTTTGTTTTGAGATATTTGTATGTATTCAGCTAGAGTTCGTGACTCTGCACTACCTAGTCTTGGGGATTTGTTGTGATTATCACCGTGTAAACTTGTATCACCTTTATTTCCGCTTTTATGCTAAACTTTGTTTCGTTATATCATGTTTTAAGGGTTTAACTATTGCAAGTGATCGGCTTACCTAGTCTTAGAGACTAGGTGCCATCACTATCTTTAAGGAGCGATTGTGGGTCGTGTCAAGTTGGTATCAGAGCTTAGGTTCATAGGTTCTACGAGTCACGGACAAGTTTAGTAGAGTCTCGCGAATCGGTACGAAGATGTCTATAGTTATCTTCGAGAGGCTACAGAACTATTAGGAAATTTTACTTCTTTCATTTGTTATCGTGCAGATTTATTGATTTCTGAGTTTGAGCCTTTATCCTTCTATTTTCTCACAGATGGTGAGGACACGAGCTGCAGTTACTAATGATGTTGCTCCTAGGGCTGCTGTTTCTAGGGGCCAAGGCAGAGGTAGAGGAAGGGCGCGTGTTACAGCTAGAGCACCTACCAGAGCAGCAGCTAAGGACCACCTGTAGCTCTGATTGCGGAGCAGGAACGTGTGGCGCCTGTTTCTACCCCTGGACTTCAGGAGACTTTAGCGCACTTCCTGAAAATGTATGGCACATTGGCTCAGGTGGGATTGATCCTAGTTGCATTAGCTACTTAACAGCTGGGGGAGGAGCTCATACTCCCGTCGTCCGTACTCCAGAGCAACGGGCTCATATTGGTCAGACTTCGGGTGTGATGCCGGTATATGCAGTTGTTGCATTTCTGCCTAAGGTCAAGCCTGTGGCGTCAGAGAAGGAGCAGAAAAGGTTGGAAAAGTTCAAGAAGTATTTTCCTCCTAATTTCAGTGGCACAACTTCTGAGGAAACAGAGGGTTTTCTGGATAAGTGTCACTGTAGTTTGTGCACTATGGGCATAGTGGAGTTGAGTGGGGTTGCCCTTACCACTTTCCAGTTGTGTGGACTGGCATATAGATGTTGGCAGGCATATGAGGAGATTAGGCCAGTCAGCGCAGTACCACTTACTTGGGCTCAGTTCTCCGATCTATTTTTGAGGGAGTTAATTTGTCATGCCCCAACCTCGGGGAGCACTACCGGCGCTCAACCGAGATAACCCGGCCAAGCAAGCTTGTACAATGCTTTCTACCCAAATGTACCCATGAATAAAGAGAAGATATATTTTTCATTAATTAGACTGAGAATGTCACGACCCAAGCCGATGGGCCGCGATGGGCACTCGATAACTTTCTCAACCGAGTACCAACATAACGTATCTTTTCGTATCATACTATCATAGATAACTGAGTCGGAGAGGCTGCCATGAAATAGGTAGAATACAACATGTAATACCAACTTATGCATAAGACATATGGGCCTCTAAGACCAAAATAATCACTCGTACACTGAACATAGGCCGACAAGGCCATGCAATCTTTTACGTACGTGACTTCTATCTACAAGCCTCTAAGGATACACAATTGTCATAATGGTCAGGACAGAGCCCCGCCACACCAAACAATACACATATATCATACTGACCAAACAAGCAACTCCGGAGCAAATGTAGTGCACCAACATCATCCACTGAGCTGATCGCCTACTTAGAGGACTCTCGACCTGTCTATCGAGACCTACGGGTATGAAACGCAGCTTCCCCAGGCAAAAGGGACGTCAGTACAAATAATGTACCGAGTATGTAAGGCACATAAATAAGTACATAAAAGACATGGAAGAAATGTAGAGTAAATGACTCAACCTGTAAGTCTGGATAACTCTGTAAATCATGAAATACTTTTAGTGTCATGCATATACGTATGAATGTCATCTCATGCATAGGTACATGTGTTCATAACATCATCAAGCCTCTAAGAGCATCCCATCATATCATCTCGGCCACTGTGGGCAAAATCATCAACATATACCAGTTGATCAGGTGGTGGTGCGCATATAACGCCATAACCTTACCCATATCCCATATATACACACACACACACACACACATACACACACACACACACACACACACACACACACACATATATATATATATATATATATATATATATATATATATATATATATATATATACGTATATATAATGCCATCTGGTCATGGGTCAATATGCATATGTAAATGCATGAAATGCATGTGAAAATATGTTAATAAAGTCTCTCGGTACATCATAAGACCATTATGCCTCTGATTAATATCATGATATAAACCTTACCAACTTACGTATTTTTGAGACCCATGAACAGATGATAGAATAATATGATACATGGGGAATCAAGAACATCAGCATCTCTAGTATTTCTATAAATAGAGTCATTTATGGAAGTTATGCATTTTCTCGTTTCGTTCATGTCGTATGGATCATGCCAAAAAGAAAGAAGGGATAGCCTTAGCATACCTGGAGTAAGAAAAAATTCGTATGATATTCTTGTGATGGATTGCACCGTACTCCCTTAGAATTGCAAAATCCCGTTGTTATTACTCAGTGCAATTTCGTATGAATTTCTTACAAATTTAAGAACTGTTGTCACTATGAAGTCTCATATGAACTTCAAAAATTCCTTCACCTTCATTCCTTGTCTTTCCTTTCTGTATATTTCCTTACAACAAATGAATTTTATAACCTTGTTGAAATCTCTATTTGAATTAGTGTCTTTGTCTTTCTTTAAATTGTTGAAAGAGACCAAAATCAGAATCTTTGCTATTCTTAAAAAATGGTTGAAAGATACATGTCTATCCTTGAATTATAAAAGCCCTATGTTGAATATATTGCGACCTTTCATGTCAAGTTATGAGTCACATAATGTATTTCAAAGGGGCTACCAAGTTTTTGCTGTAGTCTTTATCCAAAGACTTCAATTAATCCACCACTAATCATTAATTAACTAGGTAATGTCCCATTACTCAATATTAACCAATTACCTACATAATTAAGAATTATTTCCACTTACTTAAAATTCTACTCACATTTCACATACCTTATACACCTTACTATCATGGTCATGTGGTACCTTGTATGCCACTGGTCCATAACTACCGAGCATTTTAGCTCGGGCCGTATTTTATCCCAACAGGTCAAACTTGGACGAAAATTTATTTTCTTTGACTTGCTTCCCCTTTCACTTTCACGAATTTACTCATCACTTGATTGAAATAGAATAATGCTTATTATCTCAAAATAATCTCATTCCCAAACTTACGTCGATTAACTTACGATGAAACTTTAACATACGAAAATGCGAGATGTAACATCATTCCCCCCTTTGGAACATTCGTCCTCGAATGTTGACTGATGCACTTATCATTCTCATAACCCATAAATCTTATGAATACTTTAGTGCTCCTCTTGCCATCGAGGCAACTGTTCTGTGAATAAGTCCAAAGGCCAGGGCATTCCCCCCTTTAGGCCTCTTTCCCACACCATGACTTGTAATTGAAATCCTTCCAATCTCGTAACTGTTGCTACCTTCATGCATCCTTTGCGATACTAACCTTGTAAGTGTGCCTATGCGACTCTTCTCTCCTTTTTCCCCTAACTTTTAGACAATCTCTAGGCCTTACTTTGTAAAAATATACAGAGCTTAATAAGATGTCTCTCTAGGCATCTATAGCTATACTGAAGTTCTTCGATCGGTACTTTGTAGAATTTATGAATATTGCTATATCTTATTTCATAGACCTAGTTATCCATTTGTATGACTTTACTGCATCTATGTAGGTCATACTATACCATAACTCTTACTTTGATTTATCGATACTGAGGTCTGCAACCAACTTCAGATTTCTCTTGTTGCTTATCCTTAAGACTGATGGCCTAATCTCATCTCATATTGTTGAACGTTTATCCATCTATTGTTGATTCACCTCAAGGTTGATCCATCATCTACCACCAATAACTTGATCTATTATGTAACACCGCCGCTAGGGCGCGCGTCTCATCGGGGACATCTGGAGTAATTAGATTGATCCACCTAGGGGTGATACTATACTTCCATAACCGTACTTTATAGATCCCAATTTGACTCACCTTAGATGGGTATTTTAGTCCCTTACAATTCATGAAATCCTCTTTAAGTCATTACTCAATCGAAGGCCCAGACGTCATCCTTTATCTATCACAATCACACCGTCATTCTACTACCAGGGCAGTATTCCATCTCTTCTAAATGCTATTAGTCTTAGACGCCTTTGAGTTCATTCAGGCTATACTGAGATTTCTATAACTTAGAGGAACCATCAGCTCCCTTTTTTTCACGGACTTAAACCCGAGGACTTATCCATTTTCGTCACCTTCTCATTTGGCCTTTTCTTATCTTTACTCCTATATTTCTAAAACCTTGTCGTTCTATCATACTTTAGCTTGCGACCGATTTCCCTATGGTTTTCTGGAACATCAAACGAGACATCACATCGTCTCTAACTCTTCTTTTACTCTCTAATTATACCTTTCGATACTTAGAAACCATTGGCCGGAAGGTACGCCACTAAAGACGCTGTTATCATTCCTAGATATTGAATCCCAGTGCTTCTAGCCTTCTATCCGAAGCATGGACTGTTCACAACATTCTGCATTTGAGTATCTCGTACGCTGTTTACCTTTGCCTTAAAATCTCGCATCATATCTTCTATCACTTTCATGACCTCCCTTCCACATAGGTATAATTCACATCCACAACTTGAAGTTCATATTATAACACTTGCACCTCTTTAGATGATTCTTTGAGAGCTTTATACTGACTTCTTATGAGGCTGGTACCCTTCTAACTGGCTTTATCGTAGAGTCGTTATATAATGTGGCCGTTGTACTATCTCTATGACTTAATTACGATTTCTATAATTTCCTGGGTCCACTAACCGGACTCCTGATTTTCATGGTTGATGTAACTCTTTAGTTTCCTCTTCCTTCCGATCAGCCTTTATGTAGGCTTAACTCTTCCAATTTACGGCTCCTAGTATTAGTTATTACCTTAGTCTCTTATGGGCGTCAGGGAATATCCATGATACAATCTTCTAACAACTCGATCCTTTGTCTATGCCCTGTGCTTAATTCTTTCTTTTAATTTATATCGGAGTCTTATACCGTTGTGTGATTGTCAACATATATGCTACATGGATAATACTCCAAAATCTTTGAGTGTATCCATAACGTACTAACTCTGGATCATTGGTCGAATAATTCCTTTTACTCCTTCTCAACTTTCTTTAAACGTAAGCTATTACCTTTCCTGGTCTTTCTGCCCCCTTGTTGCATGCATACTTAGCTTATCTTAATTCCCACGCATGTCAGAATTTTTGTGCAACTCACATGATCTCGAATCCTACTTTTGCCTTTACTTCCCGTTCATTAGCCATGGTAGGTGCCACTTTCTTATGGAGTGCATACAATGTTGTTGTGAGATTGTTTTTACATGCCCACTTCTTCTTCAAGTCACTATGCTTAGGTTGAAGCCTTCTTCTTTATTTCCTCAGCTAGCCTTTCATTTTAGTACTTAGGGAGGACCCTCTGACTCTTGTAAAGCTACGAGCTTATTACATCGTATACTTGACGAAATTTTTGATGTCCTTCCTCGCCTCTAATTATCTGCAGTTACTTACCTCCACGCCCTTGTCACTACAAAAAAAACTGTAATTAGCTACGAACGTCGTCGCTAATCTGTGGCTAAAATGCCCGTAGCTAGCAGAATTTCTTGATAATCCGTTGCTAATTCGTCGCTAAATGAGATTAGCGACAAAATTTTCCTATTTAGCTATAGAATTTGTCCGTCGCTAAAACCAAATTTTTAGTAGTGTGTGCTCGTACTGTTGTGTCTGAAGTGTAGTTTTGACTATCTTCCCAGTGGCAATACCCTTTAACTACCCCCACTCCTATCTGAATATTTCTCAAGGATCACGATGCCATATCTGCGAGACTGAATTCCCCATGTTGGGGTTCACTATCTTTATCTTGCACCATCTGTTGATTTGTCTGTATCCTCTTGTCTAGCCATAACTAGGCTATTTCTGAATCAATTACTAACTACTCGTTGGCCCATTCTCATATCAATACTCCGCATAATCTTTATTGGGCTATTTCCTTTATCGTAACTTACGTCTTGCACTGACTCCTTATTTATTTATAACATCCCGGGCAGGAACCCTTACTTCCTTTCCTTGACATCGTGCTTGCATAATGTTCTGAAATCGTAGTATATCGGTAGGATTTGGATAAGTGCAATCTCATTTCTTTCTCATTTTATCGCATTCTTCCTTTATTATTCCATAATTACTAGAGCAACTTTATTCTGACTTAGTGCCATATTACTTCATATTCCCCCCTTTAGGGGAGTACTAAGATTTAGCGCTATGACGCTCTACCCATAGATGTTTTACCTCTTCAGCTTTGGCGTCTTCTCACATCATCGATGACCCTTACTCGACTTGCGGTAATCCTTCTGTACCAAGGATGACAACTTTCCTTACTCGTGAGGGTGACTCTTAGTATAACTGGCACATACAGTCCCTTAAGCTTAACTTTGCTCACATTGCTTGCTTTAGGGAAGTGCCTTCTTGAATGACCGTTCTCTGAATTTCTCATGAATCTTCTTCTATTGTCCATTCTATTATCGCCTAAGCAAAATCTGAAATTCTCACGATACTGACTATTATCCAATCACTCAGTCCCTAATTCATGTTTAGTTTATCTTGTTCACCAGCCCATACTGATTTTTATTACTTTGGGGGTCTAACTTTTCCTTTTGTTCACGAACTTGTTTCTCGAAATGAGGATATGACTTTATGGCCTACACTCTTTTGTTGTCTTAAGGCATGTCACTTCTCATCTTTTCCTTCACTTGACTATAGACTTTGTAATACTGTCATTTTTTTTATCTACCATTGTCATCCATGTATCACATCTTACTCATAATGCACTCTCTTCTTATTTCCTGCTAACCTTTCTGTCTATCACTTTATTCTGAAAACTTCGACAAGATATTCTTTTGCTTTTAGCTCCCCTTTGCTCCATCCACTGGCTCTTCGGTTTGCTTAACATTATCTCTCTACTAGGGATGGGAGCCATACTAAGATAATAGTTATCCTTTCCAGGCTTCCAGTGCCTATCTTTGTAGTACTTATATCTAGCTGTACTATTTTAGAGTGCACCATCTGGGTGTCTCACAAGGAGATCTATTAGCACATTATCCTTTGGAAATGTCAACTAACACAAACAATCCATCCACCATTTTGGGTCACTCTAACCTCAGCCGGATCCTGATATCCGTCCTTCTCTTATACTACTTATGTTAGCTCCCATGGGGCATAAATGAGATGGGTGTGGCCAATTGTACATACTTCTGTTATTGTTGAAGGTAACTCAAAAGTCTTATATTCTTCTGCCTGAATTGTGAATACTGTTAATCTTCATTAATTGGCACCTCGTACCCTTCTTCATCTTGCTTATTTTACTTATTGAAACTTGTATCTATCTTCTGAATCTCTCATTGCCTTTCACCCTAGGGGTGTATAGATATTCTTGCCTTAAGGATCCTTATCAAGAAGCTTACACATCTTAGTACACACATGATCTACTGAATACCTCATATTTATCCATCATAAGCATGATTCAAAAATCGAGTTCCTCTAACTCAACTCTTCCACTGCTATATCTCTTACCAGTCGTCTTTCTGGATGTAGGCATCATTGTGTTATGAATAGTAGTTAGGAGTTTGAATTCATATAAGTGAGCTCTACCACACGATCTAGAGTATCAAGAAAGAGGGACAGTCCTAAATGCCCTGTAACCTCCTGCTTATAAGTGTGGTGCACAACACACACATAAACAAGACTCTACTAGACACGGCTTGTAGACCCCTAGGATAGAACTGCTCTGATACCACTTTTGTCACGACCCAAACCGATAGGCCACGATGGGCACCCCGTACCTTACTCAACCGAGTACCAACATAACGTATCTTTTCGTATCATACTATCATAGATAACTGAGCTGGAGAGGCTGCCATGAAATAGGCAGAATATAACATGTAATACCAACTTATACATAAGACATATGGGCCTCGAAGACCAAGATAACTACTCGTACAATGAAAATAGGCCGACAAGGCCATACAATCTTTTACTTACATGTTTACCGTGAAAATGGTAATAACAATTAAATTTGTTGATGGGACTCTAAAAATACGTGATCTATTTTTATGCTAGTTGTTAAGCAGATGATGCTTTGTGTATGAGGTTTGGAGACAAAATGAGAGCTAAAGGTAAGGCGATAATCAAACCGAGAGGCTGACAATCGGGGCCTCGAGCTTGTCGATACGGAGGCCTCAAGGTCGGTTCCGTGGCCCGATAGTGAGCTATCGGGGGCGATCGGGGTGTAACTAAAAGTTATAATAAAATCAAAGAAGGCTCTTTATGGCCAATGATAAGCAATAAATGATGAACAAGTATGAAGATAATAACTGAAAGCAATGATAACAAGTATGTTAGAGAGCAGAGAGAATGTTCTTTTTTGTATATTCGTGTGGAGCAGCTGGAGCAACAGAGAGGTACAAAAATGACAAGGATCCCCTTTATATCGGAGGGGAATCCCAACATGATACAAAATGCATTAAGTACAAAGATATGGAGATGGGAGCTGAATGACACCCTGAATTGGATTCGGAGTGGATAAGCAGATTCTGTTAGCCCTAGGCGCGTGCTTTAGGAACTTCCCATTTCTACCACTACCGTGATCATTGCTACTATGGGGTCGAGTGTTGATGACCTCGAGGGAAGATGCTCGACCATGGCCTCGAGCCTTCGAGATGACTTTCCTTAGCACTTTAATGATGAGGAATTGGACCCTCCGATTTTGCCGTACACAGATAGTCCCGTGTTTCCTAGAGAGGAGCAACAAGAAACGATTTTGACATCTGACTCTTTGGATTTCCCGTGATATCATCGTACCGATGATATCAACCTATGACGTAAGCCTTTGCGATAACTGGGGCGCCACATGCACTTGTCTTTTCAGTGCCATTTAATGCACTGCCGATTCCCATTCTTCAAAGCGACAGTGCCGCCGTCGACTCGATTTTTAATAAAGCATTGATTATGCCTGCCGATCCATCTTTCGAAGGCAGTGATGGCGTAACTAGTCGCATTATCACCCCCTATAAATGGGGGCTTTCTGATACTATCTTTTTATCCAAGTGTTTCTCCATATTTGTCCGTTCTTTTCTTCTTACCATCCTTAACCATTGTCGTTTACCATGTTTGACGCTCATGGCCTCAAGATTTTAAGGCGGTGTTTCCGTTAGCCATGTTGTGGCTTGCCTCCTGGGCTTTCTTTAGTCGATTGAGATTGCACCATTTCGTTGCTGTTGTTGTTGTTATCATTGTTAGCCCGAGACGACGAGGTAAGGGGCCGATTTCCCTCGGTTCGGGGGGGTATTTGGACTCTACACCGCTACTTAGGGGGGTGTTCCGACAATACACCGTTGCTCACCTCCCCAAATTATCCGGTGCGGCGCCTTGCTCCCTTTGCCCTCCATGGAGTGAGGAGGCTCCTATCTATTAACTGTTGCACCCCACACCGGTGTGACATCTCGAGGAGTGGCTTCGCAATAGTAGTGCTGGCGAGGTCCATCCTAGCCAGATTTTTTCACCCAGCCACTTCTCGAATCTTTTCTGCTTCTTCTGCGTCACTTTTCTCTTCTCCACCACCATCCTCCTCTTTATCTCGCTTTTTGAAGATGCCATCCTGGAGGATAGCGATGAAACCCCGGAGCGTGTGACGGTCAAGGATATTGCAGCCGAGGATGCGTGTTCGAGGAGATAGTGCTCGGAGATACTGCTACCGGAGATGGACCTTCGAGAGTAGACTAGGCTCTAGGCTTTTACTATATGTGTACCCTTTCGCTTCTTTCTTTCCGTGTAAGGACCCCTCGTGGGCTGTTGTAATTGAATGTTCATGAATACAAAGATGTTTCTTCGATTCTGTCTGATGCTTTCTATTTTTCCTTCTATTTGTGCTTACGGAAACCTTGAATGCATGATCCTAGTGGTCGTTGTCAATATCGAGCCCAAGTGGGAGTGTATTTATTTGACCTTTGGTTGTTTAGTACAGCTCCCCGCGCAACCGTTTGCCTTTCCTCGGACCAAACCCGGATTGGACCGATAGAATTGGGTCGTCGGAACCCTTACTTCGGGATGAAAGAGGATAACACTTCGAACCTTCAGACTTTTGAGAACAGTCTTTGGGCCTTGCAATACTCTTCGAGGGAAATTCGCTCGGGAGGCCTAGAATCGGGTATGCCTTTAAGCTCTCGAGGGCAGTCCCCGAGTGGGGTTCACTCGAACCTGAGCCACCCGGAAACCTACTTTGAACTTAGCGCGAAATAGCCCCAAGTCATTGTAGGTAGATCACAAAACGAGGTTTTTACCCGAATATAGATGGAATCGCGTGATCTAGCCCATATAGGTGGAGTTCAAATGCTTGTTTCTTTGGAGCTCAGCTTCCTTTTGGCGGAGGTCCTCGAGGTCGGGTACCACATCGGGACTTGTGATGATGTCGTCAGTTTATTGGAGCCTAACTTCTTCTTGGCGGAGATCCTCAAGGTCGGGTACCACCTCGGGATTGGCGATAATGTTGTCGACTTCCTGGAGCCTAACTTCTTTTTGACGAAGATCCTCGAGGTCGGTTACCACCTCGGGACTAGCGATGATTACGTTGGCCTCTTGGAGCCTAACTTTCCTTTTATGGAGGTCAGGTACCACCTCGGGACTGGCAATGATTACATTGGCCTCTTGGGATAGGTGGACCGTCACCGTTTTTTCCATATATATATATATATATATATATATATAGGGTTGTTTTCGTTCTTTTGGAGATCCCATCCTTCTAAGTAGTGACCCTTCTTTTCCTGCATTAAGCCTTTCATCATTTCGGCATCAGCGTACTCTCAGCGACTCCTTGCTTTAGTTCTCTGAGTTTGCCATCGCCATGACTGTTACATCGGGGTCTGTCGGACAGAGATGGGAGAGCTCCGCCTCCGGTATTCGCGACCAATGAGAGCATACCTTGAAGACTATTTCTTTGATAGAAGAAGAGCATCTTGGGCTAGTGAGAAAAGACTGCGGCTGGGGGGAGGAAGTAGTGTTACAGATACTTTCCCTGGATGAGGGCATCATGGATCGTGCCGATGGGTTCTAGAATGTGTACACGTATCCTTTCAACTGGGCCCCCTTGATAGGATTGTGCTCGACTTTTGTTTAAAGTATCGAGTCACCTTGGCGCAGATCCACCCATCATTTTGGCGAATAGTGTTGATGATGAGATTTTTTGCGGAGAAAGCGGGGTTGAATACACGCTCAGTCATCTTATTAGGCTGTATCAGCCCTTTCACCATCAAGGTCTGCTAACCTTGCGATGCCGATCGACCACGCCCTTTCTTTTCGATGATGAGGAAGAAGGAGATCGGGAGTAGATGAGTCAATTCATCCGAGTTCGGACCACTGACTTTATCCCCGTGGAGTTTATGCCATTCTCTAAGGAATGGAATTATGCACGTAAGTGGTACATTCCGTGCCTTCTCAGTTTTGCTTATGGCGGAAGCTGGTTTCATAACCGTGCCTTCTTTTCTTTTTCTGTAGCGGTTTCATGGGCGTCGGGCGACGTTCCAGATCTGTCGGGTTGGGCTCGGAAGCTAGCGACCCACTCGACTCGTGATGAATGCAAGTGGCGAGCCTTGTCCTGGGGCAGACGGGAAGCAAAACATCACAATAAGCGAGAGATGCCTTTGCATGGAGACGGTGCTCAAAGTGAGGGGAACCCGGATCGAGGGCCCGGAGTGGAAGTGTCGATTAAGCCGACTGTGCCCGAGGTTTCTAATTTTGTAAAGGTGGTTTGTCCTGTGATACCGTCCTCTTTTTCTGCCGGAGATACTTCGAGAGGTGCTCAAAACCCGGGGTCATATGTGACGAGCGACCGTGCCTCGACTAGGGTCAACTTATTCGGAGCCGGGGAAGCCTGGCTGCCGAATGTGTGCTCGACCTTTGAGGAAGTCCGACGGCTTCACTATGCGGTGAGTTTTGGCACAAGTTTCCGAATTTCGTATCCTCCCTTTCTTATCGTGTTTTCTATTTGCAGGCTTTTGATAAGCTTAAGTCCGAGCTGCTTCGCCGGGAGGCCAGGCTTCGTAAAGCTTTGGACGAGGAGAAATCGCTTAGGCGCCTTTTTGAAGAAAAGGAAAACGAGCTGGCATGCTTACAGTATGTGGCGAGTCAGAGCTTGAATTTTGAGAGCTATTTGAAGGAGTGGGTAGTTTTTGTTTCGATTGAGCGCGTGTTCTTTCTTCTAGCTCCTGAGGCTAGTGTTTTGTTTATTTCAGTTGCAGAAAAAGGTGGAGGACCTGGAGCGCCTTCGGAATGAAGTTGACCGAACCAAGCGCGAGTATAATGAGTTGAAGGCTCGATCGGGCACTCAGATTTTAGCGGAGGAGGGTGCTCTGGGCAAAGTCTCCGCCCTTGAGGCTCAACTTCGCTTAGCTTGTGACAATGCTTTGGTTCAAACAGATGTGATCACGGAGCTTGAGTCCGAGCTTTCGAAGGTCAGGGCTGAGATCGTTAGTGCCCTGGCTGAAGCTGTGATGAGCCAAACTAAGGCTGACCAGGAGACATCGATCTATTTGAAGGATGCTGCCGATGCTCAAGCTGAGCTGCGAAAGGCCCTTGATCGTGAAGGTAGGATCAAGGAATATGCTCGTTGCAAGTCTCGAAGAAAGACTCTCGAGGAGATCTGTGCTAGGGGTTTTGTCCTCTCGGAAGAGTTGCGAGCGAGGGCGGACGAGTGTGATGCTCGGTTACTTCTGTCTGACGTTGGAGAAAGCAAAGATGAGGCCGGCAGGCAGTAGCTCCTGGGTGGGGGGGGGGGGCGTGGATTTTTGCCATCTGTATGTAGTATTTTCAAAGCATGTTTGTAGATGGAGATTGTATTTTTCGTATATGTGTATAAGGAAACCCTTGCGGCTTTATTTCTTTCGTATCTCTTTCTGTCTTGAATTTTGCCAGGTGAACTGGTCTTTGATTTCGTAGGAATCCTTAGATTCGCGATATGGCCCTCGGGCTCATTAGGCTGGCGATAATGGCTCTTATGCCTCGGGTCGAAGTGACCTTTCAGTGTAAGCTGGCGTTTGAGCTCTTATGCTTTTTGCCCTGGGGCATTTTTAGGTAACTATTTTGGGTTCAATCTCCGAATCGGGTTGCGATTCGAGCTCATTCGACCCTCAAGTTTTCAAATTTGCATGGGCTGGCGACAATGGCTCTTACGCCTTGGGTCGATGTGACCTTTTATGTGTAAGCTGGCGTTTGAGCTCTTATGTTTTTTGCCCTGGGGCATTTTTAGGTAACTATTTTGGGTTAAGTATCTGAATCGAGTTGCGACTCGAGCTTATTCGACCCTCAAGTTTTCAGATTTGTGTGGGCTGGCGACAATAGCTCTTCCGCCTTGGGTCGAAGTGACCTTTCATGTGGGCTTTATTTTTCCCTCGGTAAGGACCTTTTGCGATAATTTTTGCCTGACTCTTCGACGGTTCGAGAAGAACCTCGATTATGAGCCATTTTGTGGCGATAATCGAGCACCTCGGGAGGTTTAGCTCAGAGGCTGAGTATCTCGAAGCCTGTGATTTGGAGCTGACATGGTCGAAGCTCTTTTGCCTATGTTGAGGGTAGCCTGTTTAACCGGTTCTTTTCGAAGAAATTGAAGGCCTGTGATTTTGTAGCGACGGTCGGGCATCCCCAAGTCGCGTTAGTTTGGCTGGTACAGCCTTATGGCTGTAGTCATTTGTGCTTGGCCGGAGCCGTTTTTGATGCCAAGTGAAGTAGCTTGGGCGTTTATATCGAGGGTATGCCTTTTTAGGGGTCTTACAAGTTTGATACATAGCCTAAACTTTGAGATCGGGTTTATGCCTTTAGCAAGGTCTTACAAAATTTTCATGCCGTTGAGGTCTTACAGTTTCTAGATACTTGGTACAAGTATGATTCATGCCTTGCTTGAGGTCTTACAGATGTTATTGCTGCCTTATGTAGGTCTTACGAGACCGAGTCTGCCTGCTCGGGGTCTTATGGCCTCGGGTTTTTGTAATGAACGGTGCTTGGCGACAGTCCCAGAGTTAACGAGGGCATCCTAGCTCGGGAGCCATTTACTTGTAAGCTTGGTGTTGCCCTCATTGAGGGCTGATGACGTCCAAATCCACTACTAAAAAGTAAATGGAGACGGTCGCATGCAATATAATTTACCGAACTATGAGTCGGGGTCGAATCCCACAGAGAACAATATGTAGCGATTAGGAATGTAAGAGAATTATCACTTGTTATGCAGTGCCAAACACTTAGAATTGATTTGAGAAAATATTTATACCTAAATGCGGAAATGTAAACTTACCTAGAAAGCAAGTAAGATGATCAATGGATACAAGTATGGTTGCATCGGGAATTACACTCAAGTAACGATCCAATGTATTTCATGATTTTACAAATATGAGCGAGTTTATATTAATTAGCCACGGGTAATAATTCTATATTAGCTTCTTCCGAAGACTAACAAGACTTCCTAATTGAATTATCCCTAAAACAATTAAGAGATTAAGCATCCCTGGCAACTATGCCAATTTTGATGACGTCCAAATCCACTACTAAAAAGTAAATGGACACGGTCGCATGCAATATAATTTACCCAACTATGAGTCGGGGTCAAATCCCACAGAGAACAATATGTAGGCGATTAGGAATGTAAGAGAATTATCACTTATCGCGCAATGCCAAACACTAAGAATTTGGTTTTTGGAAAATGTTTATAACTAAATGCGAAAATGTAAACTAACCTAGAAAGCAAGTAAAAAGATCAATGGCTACAAGGATGGATGCATCGGGAATTACACTCAAGTAACGATCCAATGTATTTCACGATTTTACAAATATGAGCGAGTTTATGTTAATAAGCCACGGGTAATAATTCTATATTAGCTTCTTCTGAAGACTAACAAGACTTCATAATTGAATTATCCCTAAAACAATTAAGAGATTAAGCACCCCCAGATATGGCTACAAGTAGTTCAATCCTATCCCTAGGTAGAATCTATAAAATGAGGGTTAACGCCTCAAGTTCTTGTTAATTAATCTTTCCCAACCCCAAATTATCTTTTCCAAAATTGATTCGGAGTTAATGGGCGAGTCCTAGGGTTAGATAATCCCTTTGGAAACATTAAAGAACAAGAATAATTAAAGTAACAATAACTCACTTCATAAAAGGATAAAAATCATTCAATACATAAGCACAACAAGGTATTTAATCCACACTTTAAACAAGAATATTTCCATAAACAAGATTCAAGTGTTGGATAAAATACTACACTCTTAGATACACAATACAAAGCAAGGAAATGAAGAAATAAGCATAAATGGATAAGAAATCCTTAACCACAAGCTTCAAATCTTCAAGACCCAAGTGTGTGTGCAAAACCCTAGCTTCCACCTTGTTCTCTCTAAGTCTAAGAACTCAAAAATATGCTCAAGATGTCCAGATATTGCCAAAGATTTTACAAATGATCTAGTTTGGGTATTAAAGGGTTTGGGACCAAAAAATGTGAAGTTACGAAATTGCCCAGTTTTGGAACACGATTTTTGCATTTGCGAACAAATGTTCGCAATTGCGAAGCATGGCTGTACTGTGCACTGTCGCATTTGCAAAGAATGGTTCGCAATTCCCAAACTATTCCTATGCTGCTTCCCTTCGCATTTGCGATGAACGCTTCGCATTTGCGAAGGTTGACTGCTTGAGTTGACTTCGCATTTGCGAAGTCTTCTTCGCATTTGCGAAGACTCCCTTGATCAATATGCTTCGCAATTCCCAGGATTTCCTCGCAATACCCAAGTCTGTCATCTACGCATTTCCCAAGCTTTTGTGGCAATTGCGACCACTGAGGGCATTGCCCGGATTTTTCTCTTTTTAGCTTCTTTTTGATTTGTTTCACTTGGTTTCTTCAACATCACTTCTAAATCACATAGAACCTGTAATATAGAAGTAAATGGCATTAAACACACGATTTTATCACTCAAACATAGCAAAAATATAGGCTTAAAGACAAGATAAGTTGGAAAAATACCAACTTATCAAGGGCTTACGACTTTGGCGATTCCGACCCTGAGGTCATACGATTTTTGAGATTTTGATGCCAGTCCCCAAGTGTTCGGGACATTTTCGGCTTTGGAGTCATTTCGTGATTTTCATGTTGCCTCGTTGAGGTCTTATGAGCTTGGAGTCCCGACCCGGAGGTTTTTCGGAGATTGATTTGTCGACGCCAGTCCCCGAGTGTTCGGGACGCTTTGACAGAGGAGTCGTTTTTTTTGCAAAAATGCTGAGTTTCTTTTAGAGTGTGAAGTGCTTCGACAAAAGGTATTCTTCGATTACTTGGTACAAGTATACATGTTTTCGCCGTTGGGGGCCTGGCTACACGGACACAGTTCGTGCGATCGTTGGGCCCGGTACATCATTTTCCTATTGGACCCCTGTCGACGCCCCCTTTTTCTAAAGCGAAATCGGGTTTACGACATTCAGGAAGACAACTCTATTCCCGTTTGGGAATTGGGTTTTTGGATTGGAAGAGTCGCCACCTAATGATTAAGTGCATTAGGACACTAAGGGTTTTGAATTTGAAAACCAGAGTTCGGGTAAGAGCTAGAAATTATCTCGAGGGGAAGGTGTTAGACACCCCTCAAGATCCACTAGTGTGGTTCCCGACCATGCTATGTTGTGACTTTACAAATAATCAATCAAGGCTCAAATAAGGACTTGCAATTAAATTGAAACTTGTGAAATTAAGTAGAAAGACAGCAGAGATTTGAAAGGTCTAAACAATTCTAAAGAGAGCAAACAAAGACAAACAAAGGAAAAGGGATCCTAGGTTTATGATTAATATGGATCACTTCAATACAATACCCAGCAATCACTCCTCAAAGAGGGGTCTCATGTGATATTAGCGCATCGGTCATCATCTCCATATTATACCCTTCCCACCCCGTAAAGGTTATTTAAACGTGTGGATTGGTCACGAATGCTTATTGCGTGCTATTACCCGTCCCGTCCTATAAGTCCTAGAGGGTATTTAGGACCACTATTCCTAAAAGGTAAGGTCTAGGCTGAACCCTTAGGTTTAAAGGACAAAATGCTAGGAGACATACATAACATGTAGGACTACACATAAAGGAACCATACAAGGGCAAATAAGAGGCTCACAGATCCCTCACAAGTAAACATGTAATTAGCACGCCTCAAACATATTTAAGGTCTTAAAAGAATGCGAGTTTAAAGATCAGTTTTAGCAGAGGGTTTAACCACAACTGAGTGATCCAAAGAGTGTTTGGTTTGTAGAAATACAACTAAGAAAGCAGTTGAGTAAGTAAAGGTGAGAGAAATGTTAAAACATCGTTTAAAAAAAGGATTTGAAAATACAATAGTTTAAGTAAACAAGTATCAAAATAACGTGATCCTGGGTGGAAAGGTACCAGTAATTTGAAAGCTTAATAGAGCACGAATCAGGAAATTAGTGAGAGCATATAAATACGAAACATGTTTCCAGATAAAGAGATTTTCAGTAAAAGAGTGGACTTCAGAGAGACGGATAAAAGAGTTGGGAAAGTTAAAAGGTTGAGAAGCTTGAAACTAGTAAAACAAAATCAATCATCTTTATTATTATTGGGCCTAAAGCTTGCCTAGGTGATGTATGTATTGCCTTCTTGTCTTAAAAAAAGTGGTGAACATGCATATTGATTCCAGTTCTAAAGAGAAGACGCAGCCAAACAAACTTGTGTTGTTAAATTAAACAGCTAGTGAGGCGTTCAACAATTGCAACCCTAAATAACATGATGTCTAATGCACATAAAGCTCCTAAAGCATGGTCTCTAAATGTGGTAGTAGTTTCATAATAGTTATTTGTTGATTACTAACTGATCATAAAGTGAGTATAACAATCTGAAAGTAAAGAGCCTAAAACAGGATATCTAGGTGTAAGATGCGTGTCCTACGCATGGCTTCTATTGCACAAATTGGTAAGTAAAACCCTATAGACATGTTTTCTACCCATTAATTAAACTAAGCATGCATAATCCCTCCCAATTTCACTATAACCCCAATCAGTTGTTTACAAATTATTACAAACCATGATAGCTGAATTACATAATGAAAAAAAAAAAATAAGAAGCTACTCTATATGGAGCCTTCAACCAGGCCCAATCTTCCAACCTCACTTCTTTCGAGTTTCACAGCCTTGACTATGGTTTGGGTGCGGCAGAGCTCCCTAAGGGCCCAATGGGGGTCCTTTGCCAATACCAGCACCCAAACATTACAAAAATATTTGAACAAGTGCGGTGTGGAATTACCAGCCTTGTGCATCAAAGTTCAATGGGTACTTAAAGGTACCCAAGGCAATGCTTACACGGAGGGGGGTAGAACCTAAACTCTAGGAGTAGTGAGAGTAATAGAAATTTCTTTAAAGAAATTGAGTTGAAAAGCAGTTTTAAAAAGAATGATCCATGTAGAACCAGCTTTGAAAGAAAAACAATGGGACAGTTTTGACAAAACTCAGAACCAAAATACCTCATATAGTTCCGGGCAGTAGACACAAACAGGGAAAAGGGGAGTGGGGTAAATAGTTCACATGTAACAACACGGTTGCACCTAGATACCAAACGAAAGCATTTCAAAACTTAGACAGTTAACAGGTTTCAACCAAAAGGGCTCATGATCACATGCTGAGAATGTACTGGGGCTAGGGAGTAGGAGAGAACATGCATTAAGCAAACCAGTAGGCATGCTGGATAAATAGGAGGATAGTCACACAGGGGGGCATGCTAGTTGCAATAAGGACAGTAGAACCATATGTAAAAGCATAGAAGAAACAAAATAAAGTGCAACATGTATAAAAGCATATTGTTTTGGATGCTACAAATCAAATAGAGGGCATACCAGTCAAGGATGCGATAGTGTAGAGCAGTAGTGTGCAAGGAAGTGAGCAGTAGTATGCAGACCAAACAATCAACAATGTATAGAGCAGTAGAATAATGGAGCAGCCCCCAAAGATCAATCAGTCTTGGCTTTCAGCCGACTGAGTAATCAGTAATCAACAGGAAAGCGGGAGAGGATGTGTAGAAAATAAGAGAGAACGCTGAGTATGCTTATGTGTGTAAGAGAGAGTTCAGAGCAATGAACCTTTTTGTTCTTGTGTATGATGTGCAATGTATCAGTGTGTAATGCAAAAGAGAATGGGGGTACTTATAGCTCTCAAATTAAGTGAAAATAAGGTAATACGTATAGACTGATCATAGTTATGGAAATAATACCAATTAGAATCAATTAAAAGCTCGGACTCCCTTCAATTAAGGAGTCATAGTTCAAACGGGTACAAATTGTATCAAATAAGGAAAATTATTATTTGCAAGACTGGTATTTC
>NW_017677350.1:0-31303 GCF_001879085.1 Nicotiana attenuata
ATCCCCACACGGGCCGGACCCCGCGTTAACGCATCTGCATCCGCCTGGGCGGCCTTAGGGCCCACCCTCTCGGTATCATCGCCCGCTTCTCTAACGGCAGCCGACGAGCCGCTCTCCGGAATGCGTGTTGGGCTGGCATCGAGAACCGCCCCCCCTTCGGGAGCCGACCTCCCGGAACGGATGGCATCTGACATAAAAACTGGCCTTGACTCCCGACGGGGCTCGCTCGCCCCCTCGTCTTCTGTGGCTATCCCCTTGCCGGTTATCAACCGACGTCTTTTCCTTTCCGGCAGCTCCTCGCTCTCAGAAGTCTCCTCCACAGCCCGTGGGGATGGCATTGAAGGAGTCGCTCCCCTCGTGGAAGCCGCCACGGGCAGCGGGTGAGGAACCTCCGCAGCGCCATCACTGGGCGAACCACAGGGTATGTATCCGTCTTCAGAATCAGTCCCCGCCCCAGGTGAGGTGACGACGTTCTTTTTCTTCTTCTTAGGGGCGCTCCGACCTGCCAACGCGAATAAGTCAGGTAACAAGAACGTAGGGAACTCCCAAACCGTAGCCAA
Source organism: Nicotiana attenuata (assembly GCF_001879085.1). Lineage (NCBI taxonomy): Eukaryota > Viridiplantae > Streptophyta > Magnoliopsida > Solanales > Solanaceae > Nicotiana > Nicotiana attenuata. The sequence continues at coordinate 561 of NW_017677350.1, forward strand.
AGAATTACCTGACGGGCCGTACTGTTGAAGAAATGCAGCCCAGGTACGGCATTCCTCCGCATAAGGTATTATTCTTTCCACCCATGATTTAATGTCATCAGTGAACTGGGGTGGAGAAGCCCTCGCTGCGAATAAAAAAGGGAGAAAAGCAAAGAAATCACAATGGCCGTATGGTCAAAAGCGCAAACAGTCCTGAATTCTACGAGTAGAAATACTTACGTTCTGGATTCCATCTTTTCGGGAACCCTTCGGGATTCGACACCAGGTGCTCCGTCCTGATGTAGAAATATTTACGCCAAAAGCGGCGGTTGGGCTTATCATCGGCTTTAACAACCAAGCCCCTTGTGCCGCGACTTTTTAACTGGAACATGGTACCCCTCAGGTAACCAGGGCTGAATAACTGTAAGAGGTGGTGGACCGAGACGCTGCACTCAGCCTGGCCGCATAAGTGGTCATAATACGGCACACCTTCAATGTGTAAGGAGTGAGCTGAGCCGGACACACATTGTAAAAACGGCAAAGCTCCTCCATCAGAGGGTAGATTGGAAGATTGTAACCGATCAAGAACGGGTACTCATAGAATGTGCAATATCCAGGCCGGTGCAGATTGGTATAGTCTGTCCCGGCCGGAACCATTTCCACGTGGTCCGGAATATGGTGCGTCTCTCGAAGATCATCTAAATGGGATTGTAATAAAACGCTGTGCTCCCAGGGAAGGTCTGGGCTTTTAGTTGGAAAATCCCTGCGAACATGCATCTCTTTCGGAAGGACGTTGTCTACACTGAGAGGAACGAGGGCCTTCTCCGCCTTTTCCCCTTCACCACCGGAAGATGGCGGAACCCTAGACGGGGCATTATCTTTGGCCTTTTTACTACTCTGTCCACGTTTTGCCATGATTATACTACGTAAGAAACGAAGCACTGACTATAGGAAGTGTGGTTTCGACAGAAGTGGGAGAGTCCCTCATGAAATAACGGCTACAGGAAAGAAAGACAAAGGAGTAAATCAGAAAATGCTTTCCCAAGGCTTGAAAGTTGAATCGAATCGAACCTCTCTCCTACTTATAGGGATAAGTTGCGCAGAAATCGAAGAGTCATGATTCAAAACGTGCGCGGGAAACCAAAATGTCGCATCATCCTCTGAATCGCCTCGGGGGCAAATATAATAATGGTGCATACAGGCGATGACGTCATTCCAAAAAGGAAGCCACACGTCAGTGGCTCAACAACGTCATATATTTCACCTCATTCATATTGCCGCCCCTAGTCGAGGTCAAATTCTCCCAAGCCGAGGTTCGCATTTCCGCCCATCGAAGACGCCCACCGAATGCGTCTCCAACGAGCGGAGGGACTAACTGTATAGGGTCAAATTTGACCCTCAGCATCTCTACGCCAGTGGGTACGCCCAGTGAGTGTACGCCGACTAACGTAGCGGGTACGACTCGGACGTGGGGACAAAAGCGACATCGTTTAGGACTCAGTGTCTTCACTAAGGAGACGTTACCTGTCTTTGTAACTTTTTGATTCTTTCGAGGAAGGTCTCTTATTATATAAAGGAGACCTTCACATTGTAAAGGGGAGATTCTGATCTAATACAACTCTCTTATTTTTCTGGCTTTCTCTCTCTATCTCTACCTCGAACGAACATATCTTATTGAGTTCATATTATCACTTTGCAATACTAGATCTACGACAATCATCTTTGCATCTCTAGGTTTATTATATTTGATTACGATTTACCCTTTTCTTACTTTTGATTGTTTTCTAGCTTACAAAGTATATTGTTAACTTTTGAGCCAAACAATATGTTTATTAATATGTATTTTATATGTCATTTGTGGGAGCAATTGGGGAGATGCGAATTGTGGAGTTGATTTATCATAAGGTCAGTCAACTTATAAATTGGATTCAATTTTTTTTTTTTTTTTTTTTTTTTTTTTTGGGTTTTATAATAGAAAGTCACTCGTTTTTGCTATATCACCTACAAAGTCACTTTTTCTGTTTTGCAACAAAAATGTGACTTGTTTTTGACATATCACCTACGAAGTCACTCTACATTCAGGTGATATTTTTGGTGGTTTTGGATGTGCTTGATATGAAAGGAAAATATTTTTTCGAAAACATTTTTAAGTTTTTTCATATTTAGTTGACTTAAATATTTTGTAAAATATTTTCTTCTTCATCTTATTTTTCTCTAATTTGCGAAAAATGACTTCTCTATTGAATTGGAAAAAAAAAATTTCAAAATTCGTTCTCAACCTTCCTCACCCAATTCTCCACGCCCACCTCCACCCCAACCCCCACCTCTCACCCCACCACCCTTCCACCCCATCCCCATCCCCCACCCCACGCGCGCCCACTCTACCCCACCCCCACCCCCACCCCCACCCCTTGCCACCTCCACCCTTAACATCACCACCCAGCCCCTAGCTAGACCCCGACCTACCACGCTCCCCCGCCCTTACCTATTTCGTCTCTCATAGTGTTTGCCTATTTTCTGAGTATATATTTTTAAAAAAATCTGCTACCTAACCAAATACCAGAAAATATATTCCTATATACCAGACACACCCTTTAATTGTGGCAACTTCTTTTTGAAGCCAAAGTTCCCACATTCTTTTATATTCATAACTAGTAAGATTGAACTCCATGTTTATTTTATCTTTGGAGCAAATCAAATGAAAAGTTGACGGAGAGAAGAATGATAGTAAAAAGTTGATATATTATGTTCTTGACAGATGTAAATTGTTCTCCTCTACAAGATGTTGCTATATTTTTCGACTGAAACAAAGAATTCTATCAAGGTAACTAATATTTCTGAGAAACATTTTTCAAAATCATGTTCTTGCATTTGGAATAGATAATATTGACAGAGATAACTGAGAATAGAATTAGAAAGCATGTGTTCTTATATGCTCATCTTTACCCCTACTAATTTCTAAAGAATCCAAAGATCATCTTTGGATGTTGTCGTGACATTGTGGTTATGTTTTAAATACTCATTGTGTTTGCATATGGTATGCATTATGCAATTACATTCCAGATGTTTGGCAGTGGAAATGTGGAATTAATGAAGATGTTGGCAAAAAGACAATGCCACAGGATTCAATTAGAATTTGATGGTGAAAGATGGTTACACTAATACCTAAATGAATGTTTTCAAAACACATGTCGTGGTTGGAAAGCTGACTGATCTCCACCATTACTTTACAAGGAATGCCTTTAACTTATTCTTGAATGCTTTGGTTTCACCCCTAAAGAGAACTTGAATCATTTTCTCAATTGAATATTGGTGGTAGTTAAGTATTATTCAACATGTGAAAACAATTTTTTTTAACCCCAAGAAAACCCGTAGCCATTACAGCCTCTGTCCTTCGGGTGAGCACTCTGTGCGCACTGTGTAATAGCCTGCAAATCACATAGGGAATGTAAACCGCACTAGTGATAGGTAAGACCCAGAAGGCATTGAGGGTGGATCGAACTTCCGTCGCCCGTGCTGACAACACCCCTCCAAACCAACTGGGTCGTCCCTTCGGGACTCTTGTGAAAACAATTAAGAAGCAGAAGAATAAACCAAATTTGTGTAATTTCTTCCCATTTGTACAAGTTTTAATGGACAAAATTATCTGATACATGTGCTGGTGGGAGGAAGCAGATGCCCCATAAAATTAGGTAAGATGTAGACGTGAGCTGACCCAAACACTATCATTATAAACAAAAACAAAAAAAGTAAAGTGCTCTGCCAACAAATAAATTAGACAGTGAAAGATCTTCCATAGTCGAGTAAAATGTCAAGTTCCTTTCCTATGTTCAGTATAGTCACACAAGAAAAACAGCAAAAAGTTGTCACACCAATCCCTTTTCCTTTAATAACGTACCATCCTCTAGCCAGAAAAGAACGCCAAATTAACCCTTTTGCTCTTCTCTTTTGTCTATTCAAGGTGCATATAAAGTGTTAAATACCTAATCGCAAAGCAGTGAACTATTTCAAGGTAATAGACGATGCCACTGATCCAACAAGTGTCATGACTTGATAGCTGACTGATTTCCACCATTACTTTACAAGGAATACCAAACTTATTCTTGAATATCTTTGGCTTCGCCTCTAAAGGGAAACCTCAATCAAATTTGTAAATGTTCAATATCTTTTAGTTAAGAATTCAAAAAAAAAAAAAAAAAAAACCAGAAGTATTTACGGTGACCTAAAGAAGTGCTTTGGCAACAATTATCTTTGCTCATCAAAGCTAATCCTAGTCAAGTTAAATGTTAAGTTTCTTTCTTAAAAATTTACTATAGTCCCAAGAGTTAGAAACTAAACATTCAAATTCAGTGGCGGATCGATCCCACTAGGGGTTCGTGAGTTTGGCAGAACCAAGTGCTTTAAGATCGAACAATATATGTCTGTGTATAAAACATAAATATAAGTAGAGTTAGATATATATTTTAAAGGTCGCTTTCTAAATTCAGAATTCCATAACATCTAAATTCTGGGTAAGCCACTATTCCATCACTTTTCTTAAAATAAGGCACCATCTCAATTTGATTCTTGACAAAAAACAGCATTGCAACCCCCTTCTCCCTTGCTTTTTTCTTTAGCCCATTCAAGGTACATATATAGCATTAATGTGCTGGAAACATTAGCCTAGAGAGATAAACCTTTTGTTTGACCAAGTAAAGTTTGTTTTGATGATTGATAAATGAACTTAAGCATGAACCAGGTCCATACACAGTGTAAACAGACACAGGCAGATTCGAGCATAAGGGATGCACGTGAAGAAAATAAGCTTAAAATGTTATATCTGATATCTCCTGAACGAAAAGGTTGCATAAGTGAAATGGAGAAGGACTCCTTACTCGAAGAGAACTCTATCCAAGATAAGGGAAGAGCGAGAAGTTGAAGATAACTAGAACTCTTCCACCGAAAAAGAGTATAGCGTTGGAACTCTAGTTATTTCCTATCTACTAACTCTATATATTTCAGGATGTACTCATTTTATAGAAATGCACAAATTCTGAGGTTGAACGTGAGTTGAGAGCAAAGTAGCAAGGCACTTTGCAAGCAACTCGTGTGTGATTCAAGTGGGCAAACTTGAAGCTACATGAACCAGACAGAAGAACCAGTTCCAAGTGTCTGTCTTTTATTCTAGTTTCATTGTAGTAGGTATTTCAAATTGTACCTTTCAGCTTTATCTAGAAGCAATTGTACTAGGTACTCTGAGTATTATATTCAAGTTAGAGTTAACTTGAAGTTCTCGCAACAGTTAGAGGATGGTTGCCACAAAGGGATTAGAGGTAATCCTTAGGTTTACAAAGAGTTTTGTAAATGTTGTTTTGGCTCAGTAATTTAGTGAAGTATTTGGAAAAATCCTACTGAGTAGTAGGTCGTGATTTTTTACCTTTTGAGCAGGGTATTTTTCACGTAAAAATACTTGTGTTTTTTACTTTCCGCATCTATTATTTCCGCAACAGTAGTATAAGAAACACATAGAAGAACCAAGTCCTTCTATAATCTGTGCACACGAAAACTGGACACCACACAAATTACTCTCCCCTCTCTTGTGTGGCATTGAAGTATACAACATCAATTGGTATCGAAGCAGGTTATCCTTGAAGAGGCTAACACCTTAGGAAAAGATCAACATGAGTGCACCACTTGGAAACTGTGAAGGCAAGTCCACTGCTAGGCCACCACTCTTTAATGGCCAGTACTACTTGATGGAAAAACAGGATGAGAGATCACATTCAAGGAGAGGACTATGATCTATGAGGCATTGTCACTAATGGTCCACTGGCTACCTTGAAGAAAAATGCTGAAGGAGTAGATGTGCCAAAGACAATACCGCATTGCACTGCTGAAGACTTGAAGAAGTAGGAGAAGAATGTTAAAACCAAGAAATGACTTGTTTGTGGACTTGGTCCAGATGAGTACAGCATAATACAAGGTTGTTCCACTGCTAAGCAAATTTGGGACACACTGCAAGTGGCTCACAGAGGAACTACTCAGGTGAAGAGATCTAGAGAAACTCTACAATACTCTCAGTATAAGAACTTTGATATGAAGGAAGGAGAAATCATTTAAGAGATATACACAAGGTTCACTTCACTGACAAATAAGCTGAAATCTTTTGGAAGGATTATCCCTGAAGAAGAAAGAGTCGAGAAGATATTGACCAGGATTTTGCCTATCACTTGGGAAAGCAAGATCACTGCTATCCAGGAATCAAAGAACATTGTCACTCTCCCACTAGATGAATTAATTGGAAATCTCACTGCCTATGAACTTAGGAGATAAACCATGAAGATAGATATACCTAAGAAGGAAATGAGCTTGGCACTTAGAATCATTGTTGATTTGGAGGATGATGAAATGGCTATAATCACCAAGGACTTCAAGAAGTACCTGAGGAGAGGAAAGTGTTTTTCAAGAAGTGGAAGCTATAGCAAGTCAAAAGCTCATGAGAAACAATCCAATGATGGTTGCTACAAGTGTGAAAAGAATGATCACCACATCAAGAACTATCCTTTGTGGAAAATTGAATGGAAGAAGGAATGAGCTGAACGAAGGAACAGGTTCAACCCAAGAAAATCAACAACAAAGGATCAACCAAGGTCATGGTCGCTGCTTGGGGAGAAAGCTCAGATGATGATGATGATGATGATGATGAATGAGCACTTATGGCCATTGGAGAATATGATGAAGAAACTGAGGTAAGTGTACTTCATTTTAAAGACAAAATTAATTTTTTGTCCAAAGAAAAGTTATCTAAGTTGCTGCTACAACTAATTGATGAATCTGAGAATGTAAATAATAAAAAGGAACAATTGTCAAAAGAATGTGTGATTTTAAAAGCTAAGTGCAAAAACCTGGAACTTAGGGCTAGTGAAACTTAAAATGAAAATGTTGTGTTGAAGAACCAGGTTCATGAACTTGACACAATTGTCCTAGAACTTAGATCTGAAAATCTGTAACTGAAATTAGGAATAGGTAAAAAGACAGCTGATCACACACAACTCACTTTAGAAGAAAATGTAGGAAACATGAAAGATGAGTTGTACAAAAAGGATGAGCATGTAAGAATCCTAAAGGAGGATCTAAGCAAGGTCAAGCATGAGTTAGACAGAACTTGTAAATGGAACAGATCCTCCGATGCACTTTCATGGCTACAAGAACACCATACTAGAAACAAAAGAGGTCTTGGCTTTGGGAACCTTGCACCTAAGTGGGATCCCAAAAGCAAGTACCTCGCAATTTTTGAGAACAACATTTGCACACACTGTGGTAAAACTGGTCACTTTAAAAGTGAATGCACTGCGAAAGAGAAGGTAAGTCAAAAGAATGAAGAATTTGTTGAAGGGAAGAATAGGCTGCCAAGTTGGGCTAAAAAGAATTTGATTCATCCTTTTGCCTATAGAAAGGAACCCAAACTAGTTTGGGTTCCTAAGACTAACCCCTGATTTTGTTTTGCATGTCCGAGTGCAGGGGAGCAGCCAAATATGGTACATGGATAGTGGCTGCTCAAAGCATATGACAGGAAGCAAGAACTAGTTCCTTTCACTTGAGGACCTTAAAGTAGGTAATATCTCATTTGTAAATAGGAAGAAATGTGAGATCATTGGGATTGGAAAGGTAGGTAAGACTGATTCTCACTCTATTGAGAATGTCTACTTGATAGATGGACTGAAGTACATTCTGATAAGTGTATCTCAATTGTGTGATAGAGGCAATATGGTAGCGTTCACCTCTACAAAATTCTTTGTGATAAATCTTACCACTGACAAGATAGTTTTGCAGGGAAAAAGATTGAACAACATAAATATATATATATATATATATCCTTTGGCACAAAAAACTTAGATATGCCAGTCTAAGCAACTCAACAAACTAGTATCCAAGGACTTGGTGATAGGGCTGCCTAACATTAAGTTCAAGGAAGATAAAGTTTGTGAGGCATGTGCATGGGGAAAGCAGGTAAGATCCTCTTTCAAAAGCAAGAAAATGGTAAGCACTACATGGACGATGGAACTGGTCCATCTGGATCTTTGTGGACCAATGAGAACATTGAGCAGAGGTGGTAAGAGATATGTTATGGTGCTTGTTGATGATTACTCTAGGTTTACTTGGACACTGTTTTTAACATCTAAAGATAAATCATTTGACATGTTCACTTTTTTTGTTAGAAAAACTCAAAAATAACTAGATAATCAACTTGCGTCAATTAGGTCAGATCATGGTACTGAATTTGAGAATGCAAAAATTGCTGAATTCTGTGATGAGCATGGCATAAATCATAATTTTTTATCTCCTAGGACTCCACAACAAAATGGAGTAGTTGAAAGAAAGAACAGGACATTAGGAGAAATGGTTAGGACTATGCTTCTTTCTAGTAAACTGCCCCATAGCTTCTAGGCAGAAGCTGTGAACACTGCATGCTACATCATAAATAGGTGCATGACTAGACCTCTTGTTGAGAAGACTCCCTATGAGTTACTTAAAGGGAGAAAAACAAATATATTCCATCTTAGGACATTTGGATGCAAGTGCTTTGTGCACAATAATGGTAAAGACTCCCTAGGTAAGTTTGATCCCATAAGTGATGATGGAGTATTCTTGGGATATTCTTCACATAGTAAAGCTTACAAGTTTTATAACAAAAGAACTATGTGTGTAGAAGAAAGTGTGTATGTGGTTTTTGAAGAAACTAACATTCTTTCTGAGAGGCAGGAACATGATGATGAAAAAATTGGGCTGGTAAGAAACTCAAATGAAACCACAACCCGGACTGAAGCTGCATTTGAGGAAGGAACTGGTGATGGAACAGGTCCTTCTGCCCAGGGCAACCTAACAGGGGGAACTGAACAAAGAGGAACTAATCATCAAACCTCGAGGGAACCTGTCCATGAACCTGTTCCTCAGCAATAAAACATTGAAGGAACATCTAGGGAAAACCAGCTGGTTGTGAAACCTTACATGTGTCAAAGTTCTCATTCCATTGAGATATAATCACTGATCCAACCTCTGGAATCAAAATCAGATCTCTTTTGAAGAATCTTTGTGCTTTTGACACTTTATTATCTCTTATTGAACCTAAAAATGTTGCTAAAGTTTTGTAGGATGCAGATTGGGTGAACGCAATGCAAGATGAACTCAACCAATTTGAGAGAAGCCAAGTTTGGCATCTGGTTCCAAGACCTAAGGACAGATAAGTAATTGGCACAAAAATGGGTCTTTAGAAACAAACTTGATGAAGAAGGAACAGTTACAAGGAACAAGGCAATATTGGTGGTTCAAGGATATAGTCAAGAGGAGGGCATAGACTACGATGAGACTTTTGCTCCAGTTGCAAGATTGGAAGCAATCAGACTTCTCATAGCCTTTGCTGCTTACATGGAATTCACTCTCCATCAGATGGATGTCAAGAGTGTCTTCCTCAATGGCTATCTAAAGGAAGAAGTGTTTGTCAATCAAACTCGGGGCTTTGAAATCAAGGAATGTCCTGATCATGTGTACAAGATTGACAAGGCACTTTATAGGCTCAAGCAGGCTCCAAGAGCATAGTATGAAAGATTATCAAAGCTCTTGCTTGAGCATGGCTGCAAGAGAGGTAAAATTGACAATACTTTATTCTTGAAGAAGGTAAAGATCTCTTGGTAGTTCAGATATATGTTGATGATATAATCTTTGGAGAAACTACTGATAAGTTAAGTAAAGAATTTTCAAACCTAATGAGGAATGAATTTGAAATGGGCATGATGGTGAGCTTAATTTCTTTTTAGGCTTACAAATTAAACAAAATTCAAATGGAACTATGATCCATCAGTAAAAGAATGTGAAAGAGTTGCTTAAAAGGTTTAAAATGGAGGATTCCAAAGAAATTAACACACCTATAGCAACAACCACAAAATTGGATATAAATGAACCAAGTTCTTCTGTTGATCAGAAGTGGTATAGGGGAATGATCGGATCTTTGTTATATCTCACTGCTAGTAGACCTGACATTGTTTTCAGTGTAGGCCTTTGTGTTATATTTCAGGCAAATCCAAAGGAATCTCACTTGACTGCTATCAAGAGGATCTTGAGATACATAAAAGGCACCACTGACCTTTGTCTATGGTATCCAAAAGGTAGTAATTTCAACTTATTGGGAAATATTGATGCTAATTATGCAGGTTTTCTTGTGGATAGAAAGAGCACCTCAGGTATGGCACACTTTCTTGGCTCATGTCTTGTGTCTTGGGCCAACAAAAAGCAAAATTCTGTGGCCTTGTCTACTACTGAAACTGAGTATGTTGTCGATGCCTCATGTTGTGCTTAATTGTTATGGATCAAACAACAATTAATGGACTTTAGAATTGATGTAGGTTGTATTCCTATGTTTTGTGATAACACTAGTACAATTAGTATGACCAAAAACTCGGTTCATCATAAAAGAACTAAGCACATAGATGTTAGGCATCACTTTTTGAGGGACAACTATGAAAAGCGTTTGATCACTGTGGAATTTTGTGCTACTGACAAGAAAATAGCTGACATCTTCACAAAAGCTCTAAGTAAATATCACTTTGAAAAGAACATAGAATTAGGGATGATTAAGATCACCTAAAGGGAACCAGTTCTAACTCAAAAATTGGTCAGTAAATTTGTGAATTTTATACATAATTAGATTAGATTTTGCTCAGTCTCATACTTTCACCAGTATACTCTTGTGCCATGTGCTAAAATGTCTCATTAATCTCTAATGATATTATCTTTATTTTCTTGGAAAATTCAGACTTACACAAGAGATTTCTCAGTGAAGAACCTGGTTCATCAAGATTTCATGGTACGTTCTCTCCACTATGCATATTTTGAAATAATTATAATTGGATTATGATCAAAAGGAGAGTCCCATTTAATCCTAACCTCTTTGAGTTTATCTATTACGAAATGAACGAGTTTCACCTAAAGAGAGTCCCAAAACGCAATAAGTGCCTAGATTCTAGGGGGAGTCCTCAACGTCTTTCAAACTGACTCCCAATTTGATTATACTTCTGAAAAAGCTGCCATTACCCAATGAAATTCTCCCTTTTTAAATTGATTTGGCCTTTTTCGTTTCTTCACTTATAGTTTACAACCGCCAAACACCTCTCTAAATGTTCTCTCATCTTCTAAACTCACACACATTCCTTTTACCATCATCAATGGATAACCTCTTTGAAAAACCCTTATCATTATCTAAAGAATCCACACACACCTCTTCAACTACCACTACGCCCAAAAAAGGACGAGTTAAGGTTACTGCTCGTAAGACAGTGGCAGGGAGTGAATTATCTAAGAAATTAGATGAACAATTGTAAGCAAGTCAGGCACAAGAACCCCAAAAATCAGACGACTCATTTAAGTCTGCTATAAGGGGAAAGAAATTATTTCTTCTGAAACATAACAGGTAACATCCGGTCCTAAAATTACTTCTGATATAACCTCTGAGGTTGCTGCGAATCTGGAAAATAGGTTTGTTCTAGTAGGTACTGTGGCTAGGGTTAAGACCACTTATTCTGGAAAAATTGGTGGTAAAAATAAAAAGAGAGTGAGGGTGCTCAAGGTGATGTGAGGGGAATGTGAAAGAAAGGAGTGGATGACTCTTCACCCCCTCCTATTGGTTTGACTAAAGAAACATGAGCTATGGTAGTGTGGAGTGAGGAATTTGCTGGAGAGGAAGAAAGTTTAAAAGAAAAAAAGGGTAGTGGGTCTAGAGAAGCTGCTGAGGGGTTGGTTAGGTTGAGGAAGAGGTTCCAAAAACCTGTTCCATCTATGTAGGAACCCCTTGAAGACCTATTGAAAAGAGTGTCTGACAGTTACAATCCAAAAAGGAAGAAGAGTTCAGCACTTAAAATTCCCGGTACTTCTAGGGCAAACAAGAAGAGAAAGGCTACCTCTTTTATCCCTGTAGTGACTCCTCCTACAAGAGAGAGAGCTACAGGAGTCAGAAAAAACAGAGTGAGGCTGAACTAGAAAAAGCCCTAGAAGAGAGTAAAAGAAAGTTGCTGCAAAGGAGAAGAAGAAAGTGGTTGATCCTGTTGAGGCAGTTGAAATTAAGGAGATGGACCTGGTCCTTCATGATGAAGAGGAGGCAGAAGAGGTGGAGGATGTGAAAGGCAAAAAAAAATAAAGACTTCCAAAAAAGAAGTCTCCCTCGAAGACAAAATCTGCAAAGCCTTCTACCTTGGCTAAAAGGACTAGGTCTGTAATAAAATTTAGGAAAGTGAAAGTAGTGGAAGAAGAAGAAAGTGAAGATGAGAAGAAACTGATCAAGAACAGGACAAGCTGGTTAAGTTTGAGAAAAGAACCATCTTGAAGGGTAGACTCCTCAAGGACTTGGGGGAGGAAGGCATGGTGATGCTACTGGAAAAACTACAACTGCAAGGTTAGAAGGACATGGTCCTTCAGATTGATGGAAAGCTTGCCAGAACTGAGATTGTGGAGTTCATAGCAAATTGTGAGATAAAAAATGGCAGAGTCACCAGTGTGGTGAAGGGAGTGACAATGAGCTTCGATGACAAGGAATTGGGAGAGATTCTAGGTGTACCTGCTGAAGGGTACAATAATTACAAGAAGCTCAAATAGCCAAGTCTAGAGAACCTCCCTACCTCCCTTGCCATTACAAGAAAGTTTAATGACAATGAGTTAGAGCTAGAGGCCAAGGCTGTATACACAAGTGAGATGAAGACACCCCACAAAGTGTTGTTTGAATTTGTTAACAAAGTCGTGTTGCCCAGGCAGGAAGGAAGGCACATTTCCACCTTCATGGACCTGGTCCTTATGGAATGTCTAGACAGTAGGAGGCAAATCAATTGGCCTGGGTTTATCATACAGCTTCTTGATAGGGTTCTAACTGGAACCAAAACTTATACCATACCCTATGGTTCATTATCATGGTTGTACTTGCTCACTTCAAGGTACCCCTCAAGAAATGGGAATTGGTACAAGCAAGGATCATTTTGGGGAAAACACTTTGATTGCATGTGACTATGAAGTCCACACCACTCCTAATGAACCCGTTTCATCCAAAGCGGTACATGTGAGCAGCAAAGTGCGAGCCTTGGTGCAAGAGAGTGGGGCTAAGGATGCTGAAATTGAAAGGCTGAAGAACAGGTTGGCAGAAGTAGAAACTGAGAGAGATGCTCTCAAGGCTGAGCTTGCAAAAGAGAAGGAGAAGAATGAAGGCATTCTTCATGATATGTTGAAACTGCTTCAAGCCAAGAACCAAGAACCTGGTCCTTCCCAGCCTTAAGACTTTCCTAGCCTAGTTAGACAAACCAGTGACCCAGATGGAATTTTTTTTGCTCATGATCCAGTATCTTTATTTCTCTTTATGATTTGTGGGATGGCTAGTATCAATGATAATCAACTATTTTTGTGCTCTAGCTGTTTGTTGATGCTTTTTAGGTGGCTAATATCATTAGATTGATAAATAACGCTTGACTCCATGATTGCATTTGAAGTAACCCAGTGACCATGAGTGATATCTATTAATATCTGGTTATCTAATATAATTATGCAACTTTTCGATGATGCCAAAAGGGGGAAAATAGGTTGTGCTTTACATTGGACTGTGATGTTTATAACCTAATGAACCTGGTCCTTGATGATTTGTGACTTTAAAATGGAAAATGTTCTAATATTGTGTTGATGTTGAGCTGAATTGAAACAGGTCCTATGCTTATGGAAAGCACAGAGTTTGTCATCATAAAAAGTGGGGAATTTGTTGGACCAAGTAAAGTTTGTTTTGATGATTGATAAAGGAACTCAAGCATGAACCAGGTCCATACACAGTATACAAAGACACAGGCAGATTCGAGCATAAGGGATGCACGTGAAGAAAATAAGCTTAAGATGTTATATCTGATATCTCCTGAACGAAAAGGTTGCATAAGTGAAATGGAGAAGGACTCCTTACTCGAAGAGAACTCTATCCAAGATAAGGGAAGAGCGAGAAGTTGAAGATAACTAGAACTCTTCCACCGAGAAAGAGTATAGCATTGGAACTCTAGTTATTTCCTATCTACTAACTCTATATATTTCAGGATGTTCTCATTTTACAGGAATGCACAAATTCTGAGGTTGAACGTGAGTTGAGAGCAAAATAGCGAGGCATTTTGCAAGCAACTCGTGTGTGATTCAAGTATGCAAGCTTGAAGCTACATGAACCAAAGAGAAGAACCAGTTCTTAGTGTCTTTCTTTTATTCTAGTTTCATTGTAGTAGGTGTTTCAAATTGTACCTTTCAGCTGTATCTAAAAGCAATTGTACTAGGTACTCTGGGTATTATATTCAAGTTAGAGCTAACTTGAAGTTCTCGCAACAGTTAGAGGTTGGTTGCCACAAAGGGATTAGAGGTAATCCTTAGGTTTACAAAGAGTTTTGTAAATGCTGTTTTGGCTCAGTGATTTAGTGAAGTGTTTGGGAAAATTCTATTGAGTAGTAGGTCGTGGTTTTTTCATCTTTTGAGCCGCGTGTTTTATACGCAAAAATACTTGTGTTCTTTACTTTTCGCATTTATTATTTCAACAACAGTAGTATAAGGAATACATAGAAGAACCAGATACTTCGATAATCTGTGCAAGCGAAAATTGAACACCACACAATTCACTCCCTCTCTTGTATGGCATTGAATTATAAAACATCACTTCTGTTTAGTCAAAAGATGTAAAAGTTTTGCCAAACAAGACTTCTAGAGTAATATAGACATACATGCACAGTGGTAGAGCACAAATGGGTAGGGTTGATAAAGATTGATTAAAGCCACATCTGGGTGAAGCTAGGGGTGCAAAGGAGTTCATATTAGAACATATATAAGGTTTTTTTTTTAATTTTTTTTTTTTTATATATAGCAGATTTTGAATTTCCTTTAACTTCTTCGTGTGCATATTTCTTTATATTTTGAATTCCTTGAAATTTTTTACTCCGTCACTAGCCACAAATATAATTAAGTAGAATAGTGAATAAAGAGGATGATAGCTAAGCCATTTAAATGGAATTTGCACAAATATGATACCAAAGGAATTAAATATTTGGACTATTATCATACTAGGAAACCCCTCTCTACACCTCTATTCTTTGTTTCTTTTTGTTTTTTCCAAAAAGAAACCTAGCATCCAACAAATTTTTCATTATGATGATAAATTGTTTCAAATGAATACGTTATGGTCAAAATATTAGCGTATTACTTTAATTTCCACTTGTATTAACAGGAAAAAAAGGAAGGGAAAAAGACAAGGAATATCATTGAGTTCCCGTCAAACTCACATAAACATACAAATAAATAAACAAATAAGATGTTGTTGCATTATCGCACAATCTTTTTTATGGGAAAAAGATATGTCCGTTGTATTTAATTCAAAGAAAATGGAATTATGTCAATTCGAAATCAACATTCGACTTCAGAAACATAGTTGAATATGATGGTTGTTTTCTGCTTCTAGCATTATTATTTTATTTTGTATAGTGTCATATATAGTATTGTGTATGTGTCAAAATCTGTCTTTAGACTATTTAAGCCAAGATAGTACCGGGGAGGAGTTCCCAAGTTGACATTTGTCGAAATGCCTCAAGGAGCAGCGAAGTCTGTGGTCGAACAGTCAACGAAAGCCGTAGTCGAGGTGTCAGTGAGGGTTGAGGCCGAGGTCGAGTACCGTTGACAGAGTTGTAACGGCTAATTTTCAAGATAGGATACTAAAGAGAATATTCTAGTGGATATTCTCTTTACTTGTACTATTTGAGTTTCTTAGGAACACGTCTCATATAAATAGAAAAAGAGACAATTATAGGGGACATGTGATATTCCTTTGCCTTGACTTGAAAAAAAGAATCGTATCTCATCTGCTAAGATACAAACATCAACTTTTCAGTGAGATCCTTGTCTACACTTTTCCACTAGATCCGAGAATAACTCAAATATTCAAGGATCTGTCTATCATTGTCAGAAGGGACATCTCCTTATTCCACCCTTTCTTGGGCGACACACTTATTTTATTTACTTAAATGTCATTTATTGTTGTTCTGTTATAAAACAATAAAAGAACAAGAGCAATATTGCAGAGAAAAGTAGAGAGAGAGAATTCTTATTGAATTTTGGGATGATTTACAATGGAATAGAACCCTCTATTTATAGGGGGAGGTTGACTTAGCCACCAACTAATAAATCCTAGAATCTCTCTAAATATGGACATTCACCATAAATAGGATTCTATTTATAACACTCCCCCTGAATGTCTATTCAACAGATAATGTGCCTCGTTTAAACCTTAACTAAAAGAAAACCCAATGGGAAAAAAATTCTAGAAAAGGAAAAAGAGTACACATGTTTAGAAATGCGCCTATTGGTTGCCTCGTTAAAAACCTTGCAAGGAAAACCCAGTGGGACAAAACCTTGTAAGGGAAAAAGAGTGCAACGCGCATTAACTCCCCCTGATGAGAGCATCAATTCACATCCTTAAGCATTTGCATTCCAATCTTGTGCACCATCTTCAAAAGATCTTTGGTAGAGATTTGATGAACAATATCAGCCATATTAACTTCAACGAATTTGTTTCACCTTGAAATCATCATCCCTGATAGATGTATTGTCTTCATATGATCTTGTTGGAATTGTCAGTTCAATATCTTCACATAGAGGTGAAAACTCTTGCTATCATATTATCATGCATATAGTTATAGCAAGATACATTTGTGCACAAATTGCATTGAGGATGTAGTACTTCATGACCATGAATTCTATATGCTTTAAGCAATTTAAATCCTTCAGGGATTGTTAAGTCATATAAGCCATATAATAGGCTTTAGATGCATATCAAGTTTTCATGTCATGCTAGACATATAAGATATCAAAAACTGAATGCACATACCATTGACTTTATACTTTCAAGTGTTTGAACTACATGTCCAAAACTGCATGTCTTTCATATGAATTCAAATTTATATTTGAATTTGTTATATTCGAGACTTAAGATCCTCATCTATCTTAGCGCTATGATAGATGTCGTCGACAAATATTTTATATCGGTTCCAACCTCCTTATTTTTCATAAAGACATAACATAGAGATCTCTTCATTCATATATTCAGGTACCTGAATCTCTCATGAGATTTTATGAAGTGTTATATCATGTGATCTTCTAGATCACTTGCCTCCTTTGTTATGATCATTTAGATCATTTGCTCATCTTCTTTATCAAGAAGTTTATTTGAAACCGATTTGTCTATATGCTTCAAGCATACCATAGACTTTGTCCTTCTGGGACTTAATAGGAGCATTTGCAATGAGAATATAGTTACTTTCTTTGGGTCAGCAAATGCGTCTGGCATGCTTTGCAATATATTGCAGATGAATTATCCTTTTATGAACTTCAAGTTCATATTATTTTATTCGAGGATCTAGATGTATAAATGATAATTCATTCTATGTAACTTTTTCTCAACTGTTGTATCTTGTCTCCCCCTCATGTTAGAAAAGCTAACTTGTTTCCTTAACTTTGAGAATCCATCTTTGTGCGTTATGGTGTTAATCAAATATACACCGCACATCAATAATAATAAGATAGAATTATTTGGTTCCTGACCCTGAAACCACTTGTGAGGGGAGAATGTAATATACTTTCGTATATAACCTATATCAAACTGATATAGATAACTTTGTTCTCATAAGCAATAATTTAGCTATTAAGTGGAGGCACTCAATAAATCATTTTGCTAAACCAACTGTGATGTAAACCAACTTATCAAGAAGAACTATCTTGAATAAAAATCTGGAAATTATGCTCTATATTAAATTATTGAGCAAGTTACCTCGCAAACACCAGGTTGTGGGTCAATAATAATTGCACATGTAACCATCTCATAGATGCATCTTATGTGGTATACATGGCAGGTGAATGGGCCCATATTCACCTTTGGAATTTCCAGCATTCATGGGATTCAATCCCAATTTTAGTTGGTCTATTAATTAATGAGAACAAACAACATAATAGAATTCGTAAAGAACTTTCTAGTTCTTTAATATTTACCCATGTGAATTCTCTTTTATTTTTGCACATCATACTTAAATTGATATGGGTAAACCAATTATGCCAACTGAATAAATTATCAATATTGATAAACTTCAGGTTACACCATGATGTGTGCAATTATGAATAAACTCCAAGTTTATTATGATATGGGTTTTTATATCAATAAACTTCTCTTTATTGTGGCATTCTTTTGTTTGTGTAGTACAAACTGGAGAATAAAGCGGGTAGCTTTTCACATATATATTACCCCGCTACAAGTTGTAGTAATAGAAGATATTAAATCTTTCCTTTATTTATAGTCTCAATATAATCAACCGCTTTCGCGTATACTTTGGAAACTGAATAAGTTTCTTTGAGACTTATTACAACACAATACCTTATTGGTAATTAATTGTGTTTCTCCAAAATAGTATAATTGACTCTTGCAGAGTTCTCAATTAATTTAGTAGTACCACATATTCATCAACACCCATATGGTGAATATCTCTTTTAAAGAGAAAGTTATACCATTATGGTTATGGTCAAAATTATATGCAAGATCTGTTTCTTGCATTACCGTTGTCTTTTAACAATCACAATGCCAAAATATTTTGGCGTACAATAAGTACGTGACCAATGATCATTCATGCCATAATAATGACATTATTTTCTTATATTATCTCAAACCTCTTTTTAGAGGTGAGTGCGGTATATTCACTACCGCTAGCACGTTCATATTCTTTGAAGAATGAATATGTATTCATAAATCAGATGTTGTCACATTCACATCATGAATGGACCATAATCATCTATATGTGCTTTACAAAATCTCATGTCAAATCGATGACAAATATTTTTCACAGAGTGAAAGATTATTTTGAGAATCCTTATTGTTCTCATTACCACAAATGATGATGATTATAATTTCGTCTATTGCCACGTCCACATCCATTGATATATTCATAGTGATAATTTTGTCTTCTTTCAGACTTATCACATACTGCTATCACATTCTCTTAAGGGAATGAGAATGAAGCAAATTCAATGGGACGGGTTTCCACTTTTTTGCCCATAATCATACATGAATTTGATCATGGCAAGACATAGAAATTTTACCACTTCAGGTAGTTATAATTTTTTACAAACTCCATTAGAGTTATAATCAAACTTTGTTGTCTTTGCTTGTATATAAAATCAAAGTATAGAATAAAAGAGAAAAATACGGTAAAATACTTACCTTAAATTCAGAATTTAATCATGAAGGAAGTTCATGGAATAATTGACAATCATTATGCTCAATCCCAAAGCTTCTACTCAATTGGTTAGAGTCTCGTGCTGATAACGTGTTATAAAACAATAAAAGAACAAGAGCAATATTGCAGAGAAAAGTAGAGAGAGAGAATTCTTATTGAATTTTGGGATGATTTACAATGGAATAGAACCCTCTATTTATAGGGAGAGGTTGACTTAGCCACCAAGTAATAAACCCTAGAATCTCTCTAAATATGGACATTCACCATAAATAGGATTCTATTTATAACATGTTCATTATTATTAAATGCTATATCGTTATTTCTGATTTGCGGAATATTCATTATATACCGCTGCCACAATCTGACCGTACTTGCATAATATTTATTGCTTCCTTAAAAGTCACATCAAGGGATATTATTGTTAGTTGAGATCAACCCATATTTATATAAATTTAATTATTTGAGCCAAGATCTATATTTGTCAAATACGTTGACCAATTACATACAAGGATTTCAGTTCCTTAAACCCCAAGAATTGCCTTAGCTAAGAAAAAGATGATTATTAAAATATAAACAAAGTACTATTTGATGTCACAACTAAATTAATATACTTACACAAACTAATTTCATGAACATATCATTAATCATTTCAGTCACACTTACCTATTGAACATTTGCCGCAGCAGGTAAAATAAATTACTACTTATGATGGATAAACTAACCTAATTTAGTTTTATTTAATATCTCTGAGATCTCGTCGAAATACCAAAGAAAATAGCTGGGACTAGAAATTGGAACTTAAATGTTATTTTGGACGCAAAAGCAAGAACGCTATTTTATTTCAGACCTTAGTTTGGCTAAATTATCAAACCTAATTCGGAAACATTTAATTCCAAAAAAATTAAAGGAATTAATTTAGGAGTCTCTAATATCTATTCATATTCTTATTTTCATAAAAGTGGTAACGTTTCCATATTTAGGTGTCTGCAGGTCACCTAAAATGTTCAATTGTTAGCTTTTGCAGTTTGCACCAATAACTTTCAAATATTTCTATTGGTCACCCCTAACTACCAGGTTAAGTCATTCCCAAACTTTAATCTAAAGGGCCAATATTCAAAATTGAGCTTTCTTTTTCTTTCTATTCTCTGCTTGCCCCTTTCTTGCCTCAAGAGACAAATAATTTTTTTAGGGTGAGTAAGACATAATTTTGGTTCTTAAGAGTTACAAGAAATAAAGACAGATCTGTTGTTATAATTGTACCATCAAAAGACATAATTTTGATTTTACTTGTATCTTTGCTGGAAAAATGAAAATGAGTTGTGCCAAATCTTGCATTTTGTTTTGTTTTTTTCACTATAGTTCATATTATTACCTCCTGTATACGGTCAAAATCGGGCCTACCCGATTTTACTATTTGATCGAGACAAGAGAGTTGCATCGGGGGTAGCCTTGTAATGAATCAGACCCGAGCTCGAAGATGAGGCATCGAGTCTAAAGATCGAAGTGTCTGTTGAGATCGAGGCCAGCAGCAATCGAGATTAAGTATGACCGACTTCGAGTGAAGTGCAATAACAGAAAGACGAGATATCCGTAACCGGTCGAAGATCATGGCGAAAATCTCAGAACAGATCAAACCAAGGGCGATTATTTATACCAATCATGAGATTTACTTCCGTAATTAGAATTGTACTATAATTAGGATTCCTCTAGTATATAAAGGAGGGTCCTTGTCATTTGTAAACACCTGACATTCATACAGATCAGGCAATATAATTTTTCTCTATTGTTCATCAACTTATCGTTCTTTAACTGTTCTTACTTTACTACTCTCGAGGGTTCATCAGCTCGAGGGCACTGTCCAAGCATCGGTTTGTTTTTTTCCTGTCAATTCCCATCACTTATCTCTAAATTAATCAATTGGTATTAAGTGAAATCACGTATCCTTAAAACCACATTACAAGTTTAATTGTTACTCAATTTTTAGGGTAAATAGTTTGGCGCCCACCGTGGGGCTAAGGATAATAATGATTGCTTAATATTTTAACCTTCATAACACACACTGCTTTTACACTTGTTCTTGTGAGTATTTTTTATTTCAAGAATCAACATGTCAAACTCTCAAGCAGTACCCACTCACGCTGACACCGGCCTTGGTCTTCATGGCGAAAACGAGCACGTAGTCGCCCCGGGAAACGGAGTGCCTCCAATCAATCCCGACGCACCACAGGCCGTGGATCCGGTTGATTTCAATTCTCATGTCGCCATTCGTGGAGATTTAGGCGCCGATCCTGAAAATAGCATCCGCAGAGACGCACGGGCAGCCGATCGGAACACACAAATGGTGAAGAAGGCGGAATTAGACTTCGAATGATATTTGACATGCTACAAACTCAGTAGGCCGCGATAGCGCAACTCCAAAATCAGAATCGAACTCGATATATCACAGGAAGTTGCTCATAGGGTCGAACCCGTGCAAGAAAATTTGAACGGTAATGGATCGGGAACTGATCCCGCCATCATGAAAATGCTCGAGGAGCTCACTAAACGGATAGAATTAGGTGAAAAGAAAATAGAGGCTAATGACAAAAAGGTAGAAACGTACAACTCACGAGTTGACCAAATACCGAGGGCACCCACGATCCTAAAGGGTTTGGATTCGAAGAAGTTCGTTCAACCTCAAAGTGCGGCTCCGAAGCCCATTCCTAAGAAGTTCTGTATGCCGGACATACCTAAGTACAATGGGACCACCGATCCTAATGACCACATCACTTCGTACACATGCGGAATAAAGGGAAATGATTTAGAAAATTATGAGATTGAATCCGTTTTGTTGAAAATTTGGGGAAACTTTATCGAAGGGGGCAATGATATGGTACCAAAATTTTCCGCCCAATTCCATCGATTCTTTTGCCATGCTCGTTGATTCGTTCGTAAAGGCGCACGTCAGAGAAATAAAGGTCGCGACTAGGAAGTCGAACCTCTTCAAAGTGAGGCAAAAGGACAATGAGATGCTGAGGGAATTCGTGTCTAGATTTAAGATGGAACACATGGACCTACCCCCGATTACCGAAGATTGGCTGTCCAAGCCTTTACTCAGGCTTTGAACGAGTGAAGTTCGGTAGCATCACGTCAACTAAAGCAGAATTTGATTGAATATCCAGCGGTGACCTTGGTCGATGTGCATAATCGGTACCAGTCAAAGATTAGAGTGGAGGATGATCAGTTGGGAGCCCCGTCCGGTTCTGTTTACCCAAATAGATTCGAAGACAAGATTCAAAGAGACATGGACAGAGAGCCTCGATCGAATAGATATCGGTATCAACCATACAGCGCAGATCGTAGAAATAACGGATCGGGGCGTAATCCCGTTCGAAATGATCGAGGTCAAAACTCTCGAGGACTCATGAGTAAGAGTGGCTTCGATAAACATATCGAGCCTAAGGAAGCACCACGATTATCAGAATACAACATCAGCGTCGATGCTTCGGGTATTGTGTCAGCCATTGGACGGATCAAGGATACTAGGTGGCCCAGACCCCTGCAGACCGATCCAGCTCAAAGGAATCCAAATCAAATGTGCAAGTACCATGGAACCCATGGTCACAGAACCGAGGATTGCAGACAATTAAGGGAGGAGGTAGCTCGTTTATTCAACGAAGGTCATCTTCGAGAGTTCTTGAGTGACAGAGCAAAAAATCACTTCAGAGACAGGGATACAAATAGGAAAAATGACCAAGAGGAACTGCAGCAAGTGATTCATATGATCGTCGGTGGGGTCGATATCCCTCAAGGTCCGACATTTAAATGCACCAAAGTCACAATCACAAGGGAGCAGCGTACCCGGGACTACTTACCAGAAGATACTTTATCCTTCAACGATGAGGATGCAGAAGGGATCGAACAGCCTCACAACGACGCACTGGTAATATCTATCCTTATGAATAAAATTTAAGTTAAACATGTGTTAGTTGATCCAGTAGCACGACGAATATTATTCGATCGAGGTCCGTGGAGCAACTCGGCCTTCAGGATCAAATCGTGCCTGCAGCTCGAGTGCTCAATGGTTTCAACATGGCGAGTGAAACCACCAAAGGGAAATCATGTTTCCAGTAAAAGTGGACGAAACTATTGAGGAAACGAAGTTCCACGTGATCGAAGGAGATATGAGGTACAATGCGCTACTCGGAAGACCTTGGATCCATAATATGAGGGCAGTACCTTCAACGCTTCATCAAGTCTTGAAATTCCCAACACCGGAGGAGTCAAAACGGTGTACGGCGAACAACCAGCAGTCAAAGAGATATTTGCAATCGATGAAGTGATACCAGTGTCGACTCTAACATAAACAAGAATCAAAGGAAAAGCAGAAGGTCAAATAGCAACCACAGTCGCCGGCTTCGACCAGATCGAAACAGCAGGAAATTATCGAGGACGATGATTGCATGATACCTCGAACCTTCGTAATCCCCGATGATTTTGATGCCACGAAGTCAATGATCGAAGAGCTGGAACAAGTCATACTGATCGAGCACCTGCCCGATCGAAAGGTATACTTGGACACGGGGTTAACTCCTGAGCTCACGGAAAAACTCATTAAATTCCTTATTAAAAATATTGATTGTTTTTCTTGGTCCCACCTTGACATGACAGGGATCCCATCGGATATCACCACTTATCGATTGAGTTTGGACCCAAAGTTTAGACCGGTAAAGCAAAAGAGAAGGCTACAGTCCGAGGTAAAGCATGCATTCATCAAGGACGAGGTAACCAAACTTCTCAAAATAGGATCTATCCAGGAAGTAAAATGTCCCGAACGGTTATCAAACGTAGTAGTAGTCCCCAATAAGGAAATAAACTTAGAATGTGTGTAGATTATAAAGACTTAAACAAAGCATGGCCTAAGGACTCTTTTCCACTGCCAAATATCGATTGCATGCTCGATGCCACGGCCGGCCACAAGATCCTCAGCTTTCTCGATGCCTACTCCGGCTACAACCAAATAAAAAGGAACCTGGAGGATCAGGGAAAAACTATATTTATCACTAAGTACAGTACTTATTGCTATAATGTAATGCCGTTTGGGCTAAAAATACGGATGCTACCTATCAACACCTAGTAAACCGAATGTTCGAAGAACAAATAGGTAAATCAATGGAGGTTTATATTGATGACATGCTAGTTAAGTCCCTGCGCGGTGAGGACCATTTGACACATTTGCAGGAAACCTTTGACATCTTGAGAAAATACAACATGAAGCTCAACCCCGAGAAATGCGCATTCGGGGTTGGTTCGGGAAAGTTCCTCGGCTTTATGGTATCAAATCAGGGAATTGAGATCAACCCGGATAAAATCCAGGCAATAGAAGGCATCACAGTTGTGGACAACATTAAGGCCATGCAAAGGCTAACAGGACGGATCGCTGCTTTAGACTGGTTCATCTCGAGGTCTTCTGATCGAAGCCACAGGTTCTTCTCACTTCTCAAAAAGAAGAACAATTTTACTTGGACCCCAGAATGCCAACAGGCATTACAAGAATTGAAGCAGTACCTTTCGAGCCTACCATGTCTTCATACTCCGAAAGCGGACGAGCAACTCTACTTATATTTGGCAGTCTCGGAGGTCGCGGTAATTGGTGTCTTAGTTCGAGAAGAGCAAGGTACGCAATTTTCTGTTTACTATGTTAGCCGAACTTTAGGTGAAGCAGAGACCCGGTACCCACACTTAGAAAAACTAGCGCTTGCTCTAATAAGCGCCTCTAGGAAATTAAAACCATATTTTCAATGTCACCCAATTTGTGTTGTAACCACTTATCCCCTTCGCAACATTTTGCACAAGCCCGAGCTATCGAGCCGACTGGCCAAATGGGCTGTCGAAATCAGTGGGTACGACATCGAGTATCGACCCCGAACGACCATCAAGTCTCAAATCTTAGCAGACTTCGTGGCCGACTTTATACCAGCTCTCGTGCCCGAGGTCGAAAAGGAGCTATTACTAAAATTGAGTACATCCTCGGGGGTGTGGACCCTTTTCACAGATGGTGCTTCAAATGTGAAGGGGTCCGGGCTAGGCATCATTTTGAAACCACCCACAGGCAATACGATTACACAATCTATCAAAACCCCTAAGTTGACTAACAATGAGGCCGAGTATGAGGCCATGATTGCAGGTCTCGAGCTGGGTAAAAGTTTGGGAGCTGAGATCATCGAGACCTAGTGTGATTCCCAGCTAGTGGTTAACCAGGTCAACAAAACCTTCTAGGTCCGAGAAGATCAAATGCAGTGGTACTTGGATAAATTGCAGGTAACCTTACACCGATACAAAGAAAGGACCCTACAACATGTACCTCGAGAACAGAATGGTGAGCCCGATGCCCTTGCAAACTTAGGGTCATCAGTCGAAGATGATGAAATTAGCTCGGGGAGTTTCGTACAGCTTTCAAAAACGGTGGTCAAAGAAGGCCGCGCCGAAATAAACTTCACAAGCCTAACTTGGAATTGGAGGAACAAATATATCGATTATCTAAAGAATGGGAAACTTCCATCGGACTCTAAGGAATCGAGGACTCTGCGAACGAAAGCTGCACGATTTACATTGGCCGAAGATGGAACATTGTGCAGAAGGATGTTCGATGGGCCGTTGGCAATATGCTTGGGTCCGGGGGACATTGACTACGTCCTACGAGAAATTCACGAGGGAACTTGCGGGAACCATTCCGGTGCCGAATCACTGCTTCACAAAGTCATTAGAGCAAAATATTATTGGGACAGTATGGAAAAAGATACTAAGGAGTTCGTTCAAAAATGTGACAAATGCCAAAGGCATGCGCTGATGATCCACCAACCCCGAGAGCAACTTCATTTAGTCCTATACCGTGGCCATTCATGAAATGCGGGATGGACATCGTTGGTCCTCTGCCATCAGCCCCAGGTAAAGCTAAATACATTTTATTTATGACTGGCTATTTCTCTAAATGGGTTGAAGCACAGGATTTCGAGAAAGTCAGAGAGAAAGAAGTTATAGACTTCATCTGGGATCACATCATATGCCGATTCGGGATACCCGCCGAGATAGTGTGCGACAATAGAAAACAATTTATCGGCAGCAAAATAACAAAGTTCCTCAAAGATCACAAAATAAAAAGGATATTATCGACACCGTATCATCCTAGTAGGAAAGGATAGGCCGAATCAACGAACAAAACCATCATTCAAAACCAAAAGAAGAGGTTGAACAACGCTAAGGGAAATGGAAAGAAATTTTGCCCGAAGTGCTTTGGGCATATCGGACAACGACAAAATTCAGTACGGGGGCAACACCGTTATCCTTAGTATGTGGGGCCGAAGCTCTGATACCGATTGATGTCGGGGAACCAAGTGTCAGGTTTCGATACACAACGAAAGAATCAAATCACGAGGCTATGAACACAAGCCTCGAATTGTTAGACGAAAAATGGGAAGTTGCCCTCGTTCGAATGGCCTTCCAGAAACAGCTAATCGAAAGATATTATAATCGAAAGCCAACTTTCGACACTTCAAAATAGGGGACTTAGTTCTGAGAAAAGTCACCCTCAACACTCGAGATCCGTACGAGGGGAAACTCGGCCCAAATTGGGAAGGACCATATCAACTCATGGGTGTCATCGGAAAGGGATCTTACAAGCTTGGCACGATGAACAGCGAACAATGCCAAATAATTGGAACGTATCACTCCTCAAATGATACTATTGCTAAGGTATGACTCTCTCCTTGTTTCATTTATATTTGACACTAACCTATTACAAGTGTTCGATCAAAGGCAACGGGAAATTCTTCAACACAAAGACTCCAAGTTTTAAAGCATGTGTTGCACTCTTTTTCCCTTAGATCGATTTTTGTCCCAAATGGGTTTTTCCGGCGAGGTTTTTAACAAGGCAACAATTATATGTGCTACCCGGGGACAATTTAACAGTATCCGAGGCTTCTTTACAATCAACCTCGAATACTGGGGGTATCACCCTCGGATGTTATGTTTTCAAGGAAAATGCTTCGTGTCAATAGGGTCTCGATAGGAAAATTTTGTAAAGGGCCAAATGGTCAAACAAACGTGCCCACGTAGATTGCCCGAGCCCTAATGACAAAACATGTACGCATGAATGATCTATTGAAAGAAGTACTTTTCCCTTATCATGTACGCATGAATGATCTATTGAAAGAAGTACTTTTTCCTTATCAGATCCATGCCTTAGTGAAATTTCTAATTTACAATTTCATACTCGATATTTTACGTAAACCGGATCAAGAGCCACTTGCAACTAAAGCTCGAGCAATTAACCCCGTACTTGGGGACTGTCATCCAAAAATCGACATGCTCGCATTGTTAAACTTCGAAATCTTAAGACCTTAAAAAGGCAATCCTCGACTTTATAGGCCATGGCCACCCCACTCGGGGACTGATACTTCGAACAAGTTTGAAGTATAATCGAGAGACAATCCCAATGGGCAAGTATCAAGTTAAAGGCTACGGCCAAACTAACACGGTTGGGAGACGTCCGAATTCCGTAGTCAAATAGGCCTTCAAATATTTTCATAAAAACGGTTAAAAAGGGCTACCCTCGGCTAAATTTACATAGGGTTTCGATAACATCGACCCTCAAAAACCTTAAAAGGTACCAAATTGAACAAACTTATGCTACGACATAACAAAGTTTTTTGACAACACTAAATCCTAATGGGTACAGATTTATCTCATGCTAAGGCATAACAAATTTTTATATGATTAAACTTTTAAGCCAAAAAAGGGAAAAAGCCACTATTTTGAGGCCATATCTACCCGATTCAAGAGCCTAAGGACCATTACATTTTCGAGCTCGAGGACCCGCCCTCGCTTAACCAAAACCTAAGGGTTTTTTCTACTCCGAGTTCGAGCAAGTACTCACTCGATTTTGAAGACTATAGCGATCCGATTTCAACAAAATTTTCACAAGGCAACAAAGTGAGTCAATTTCTCACAAGATCTAAAATATATCAGAATTATCACAAGGCGAAAACGAAACAAAGTTTTCACGAAACAAAGATAAATCGGAAAGAAAAAAGATCTTTCATATATGCAAAAGTATTTACAAAGACCACTCAGGGTCTTACAAAAAATCCAAAAGTTCTAAATGCCTATTCTTCCCCGGGAGCTTCATCTACATCTTCTCCGCTCTTGGATCCGCTCGCATTCCCGGAGTCATCATCATCAGAGAGCAAAGCTCCGGCTTCGGCTTTTAGCACTTTCGCTTCTCGATACCGGCCGTGAGGTCAAAGCCACGAGCATGAATCTCTTCGAGAGTCTGTCCCCGAGACCGACACTTAGCATGCTCGGCAACACAAGATAATCAAACCTGAGCAGCATTGGAAATTTCCTTTGCTCGAGCATTAGCGACTTCAGCATCGGCTCGGTAGACGGCCACGACCGCTACTCTTTCTGCTTCAGATGCGGGCTTTGCAAGCTCAGCGGCCAACCGAGTCTCGAGCTCTTCAATTTTCTTAGCTCGGGCCAAGATCTCTTCCTTCATGCTTTGGAGTTGACGCTCAACCAAAGATAGCTGGGCTCAAGTGGTATCTTTCTCCGAGGCGAGGCGGTCCATGTTCTGCTTCCACCCCAAAGTCTCTGCCTCTTTCATCTTAGCCTCCTCGCGAAGCTGGTCAATCTTTTCGGCCTTCTGCTGAACCTGCAGGATCTAAGTGTTAGTCGCCAATATCAAATTGATATATATTACCTGCTCGATGAGATCGGTCTGCTCTTTATGAGCTATTGCCAATTCAGCTCGGAGGTCCCTGATCTCCTCTTCTTTTTGCACATAGAGGAGTTTGAGGGCGTCTCTCTCCTCCGTAAGCCTTTTGAGTTAGGCTTGACACCGGTTTAGCTCAGCTCGGGATTTGGAAAAGGCTTCCCGATGAAGAGTCACAGCCTATGGAGAAAGGAAGGAAATCAGACAAAAGGAAATAAAATCAAACTTAAACCTAATAACAGAGGCTTAAATCTAACTGGTTCAGGAGTCGCTGAGCCTCATCAAAATGATCGATGCATCCAGGTCAGAAATATTATCGACCCCCGTGAAGCAGCCACGGAATAAGTCATCCCCTTCGTGGGTCGTTCCCACATCGGGGCCCTCCATAGACTGGGCCTCCCAAAATTGCCCTTCAGAAAATGTGGGGAGGGGCAGCGAATCATCAATATTGATTGCCCTGAGCAAGACACTTGGGGCACTCTCTCCTTTTCGTAGGGCCTCGGAATCATACCCTTCAGGCACATCCGTCGGTTGTTCGTCACAGCGGGAGACATCTTTAGCCCCCGATGACTCGGGCACTTTGCTCGGACCATCTTCCGAGATCTCCTCGGTCTGAAGATGAGCCTCCTCGACCATCTCCGGCTCAGCTGCTTTTGAAGCTTCGACGTTTCCCCTCTTTCGAGCCACCAGCTTACAGTCATCATCTTCTCCCTCCTCTTCTTCATCTCGTAGTTTTTGGGCTACGTCAGCAGGCAGAGCGGCGGAGTCATTCTTCGACTTACGAGCCTTGATTTTCTTAAGCTTTGGGGTATCGGAAGGTGAGTCCCTTCTCCTCTTCTTATCCTTAGCCGGTTTCGGGGCCTCCTCTTCCCCAGGCAGGGGCGGCCTCATTTCGGCAACATCCCCGAGACCTGTATAAAAGGAAATCAAGTACAAATGAAAAGAAACGTTTCAGAGAAGAGCATCAAAAGCGTATGAGATAAGCTTACCATGATTCTTGGCCTCCCATCGGCCCCTTATTAAATTGCGCCATGAGCGCTGTCGATGCCCCCTTTTTCTTCTTAAAGGCGAAATCGGGTTTACGATATTTAGGAGGACAAATCTTTTCCCTTTTGGGATTTGGGTTTTGTTTTGGAATTTAAAGAGTCGCCACGTAATGATTAAGTGCATTAGGAAACA
Organism: Nicotiana attenuata; assembly: GCF_001879085.1. Classification (NCBI taxonomy): domain Eukaryota; kingdom Viridiplantae; phylum Streptophyta; class Magnoliopsida; order Solanales; family Solanaceae; genus Nicotiana; species Nicotiana attenuata. The sequence continues at coordinate 30,762 of NW_017677350.1, forward strand.
AAAAAAGGGTTTTTGAGTTTGAAAACCAGAGTTTGGGTAAGGGCTAGAAATTATCTCGAGGGGAAGGTGTTAGGCACCCCCCAAGATCCACTAGTGTGGTTCCCGGCCATGTTACAATTGTGACTTCACTTAACAAGTAAGCAAATAAGGGTTCAAATAGAGGGAGTTTTCACATAATATTGCAAGTAAAATGGAAATTTGAGGAGAGATAAAGAGGGCAGAAATTTCAAGAAAAGATTTAAACAATAAATGAAAAACAAATAAAAGGAAAGGGGGGTTCCTAGGTTTATAATCAATATGGATCACCCCACACAACACCCGGTAACCGTTTATACACGTGGTGTTATCGCGTGGTCATCATATCCATATTCTACCCTTCCCACCCCATAAAGGTTATTAAACGCGTGAGTTGGTCACGAATACTTATTGCGTGCTATTACCCGTCCCGTCCTATAAGTCCTGGAGGGTATTTAGGACCACTATTCCTACGTGGTGGGGACTAGGCTGGACCCTTATGTTTAAAGGCAAAAATGCTAAGTGAC
>NW_017677351.1:0-10992 GCF_001879085.1 Nicotiana attenuata
ATATATATATATATATATATATATATATATATATATATATATATATATATATATACCTGCCCGGGTGACACCATCCATGAGGCCCACTAGACGGACCAGAGCATCCTGAAGAACTGGGGTGGCAATAAACCCCTCTGGGACCTAAGCTGGGCCCACCGGAACTGCTGGAGCCGGAACCTCGTCGTCAAAGTCAACCTGAGGCTCTGCTATGAGGGCTGTTGCCCTGGGCGCTCTGCCCCTGCCTCGGCCTCTAGCACGGCCTCGGTCTCGCCCTCTGCCCCTCGCGGAAACTGCTGCCGGGGGCTCGGGCTACTGATCGGTAGATGAGGAAGCGCGTGTTCTCGCCATCTGCGAAAGAACAGAGTTGAAGTTCAATTAGCATTGAGAAACCAAACCGCACGACAAGAAAGAACAGATGTGAAGTTTTCCTAACTCGGTAGCCCTTGGGGGATAAATAAAGACATCTCTGCATCGATCCCTCAGACTCTACTAAGCTTGTCCGTGAATTGTGAGACCTATGTAACCTAGAGCTCTGATACCAACTTGTCACGACCCGGATTTTCCCACCCTCGGGGGTCGTGATGGCGCCTACTCATAGAAGCTAGGCAAGCCGCGAACTAAAATCTTTAAACACTTTTGTTTTTAATTCTTGTTTAACCAATTAAAATAACAAATAAATAAACAATTAAATAACAACGGAAGAGGAAATCTAGCGGAAGTCTTAAATAAACATAAAACCGAATCATCCTGTAGACCAACACATGCCTCTAACCAGAACCTGGTGTCACAACATCCACGGACTGTCTAGGATTACAACAAATAAGTGTTTGAAAGGAAAGAACACAGTCTGCCTCGAGTACAAATGACAACAGAACATAAAAACTGATAGAAGAGACGCTAGGCCTACTGACGCCAGCAGGACTACCTCGGAGTCTCGGACTGAAGGATAGCTCCCGATCTACTGTTGAGTGTCCAAGTGCTGCTCCAGGATCTGCACACAATGCAGAGTGTAGTATCAGCACAACCGACCCCATGTGCTGGTAAGTAAGGGTGTTCATGGTTCGTTTGGATCGGTTTTTCCCTAAAACGAAACCAAACCAGGTAAGTCGGTTTTTCAAATATTAGAACCAAACCAAACCAATTAAGTCGATTTTTTCTCGATTTGGTTTAGTCAGATTTTGTCGGTTTTTCGGTTTTTTCGGTTATTTGTTGGTTTTTTCTTAAATATAAGACATACACTAACAAACACATATTCGGGAGACCATATTTTCAACGTAACACTATCAAATCAGTTGCCCTTTGAGAAATCTATTATTTACCTAGATATATTGATGATAATTGAATCAAATAGTGATGAATAATTTAAGGACTCAATTAAAAATATATTATTTTTAATACGAAATGGATTCTTACACTTAACAAAAGAAAAATACCAATCAAACTAGAATGTAAAGGTAAAGAACTATACAAAAGTGCAAACTATTAACATTTACTATTAAATTTTTGAAACTTTGTATAAAAATATACATATATATAGATGCAATAATAAATTTGAAATAACTACTCCTATAGTCGGTTTGGTTCGGGTTTTTTCGGTTTTTTTCTGATTAAAACCAAAACCAAACCAAATTTGATCGGTTTTTAAAAATTCAAAACCAAAACCAAACCAAACCAAAAAGTATCGGTTTTTTTGGTCGGTTTGGTTTGGTTTTCGGTTTGGTTCGATTTTTCGGATTTTTATGAACACCCCTACTGGTAAGTGCCTAGCCTAGCCCCGGCGAGGTAATGACGAGTCTAGGACCAGACTCCAGATAAACCTGTGCAGTTGCATATATATACAACGGAAGATAGACAGAAGATAAACAAGATAAAACTGCAGAGGGGATCATGCTTCGGGGATAGCAGATAATGCAAAATTTCAAGAGAATAATAAGGAAAACCAACAGTTTAACTCTAACACGGATAAGGAGAATAAAGGCGGATTTCACTGTCAGTACACATCTCGTTGCAGGCGTGCAACCCGATCCCATTTCTCACATCTCGTGGTTGGCGTACCACCCGCACCCATTTCACTATAACTTGTGGTAGGCGTACCACCCGCTCCCATTTCACTATAACTTGTGGTAGGCGTACCACCCGCTCCCATTTCATCAATAACGTGTGGTAGGCATACCACCCACTCCCATTTCATCAATAACTTGTGGTAGGCGTACCACCCGCTCCCATTTCAATCCAACACAATATCACAATAGATCCCGGCAAGGGAACAAAAGCAACATAGAAATTTCCCGGCAAGGGAACAATAATATCAAATCAACCATCCCGGCAAGGGAGAACCAGCTATAACCAATCCTAGCTCAACTCCTACTCAGTCCAATTAGTATCAATATTAAAGCATAAATAAAATCCATGAGAATAACTAAATCTTCACTCAATTTCAAGAATCATCAATTAAGGAATCCAAAATGTCATTTAGGAACACAATAACTATCAATTTAAGACTGACAGTCATGCTCGACACCAACGCATAGATACTCGTCACCATGCCTATACATCGTACTTAGCAAGAAACAAATAGCAAATATGACTCAACTCCTAATCCCTCAAGCTAGGATTAGACCGGACACTTACCTCGATGCCTCGAACACAACTCAAGTCTCAATTATGGCTTTACCCCTTGATTCCACCACCAATCCTCTCGAATCTAGTCACAAGTTACTTAATTACATCAAAAATGCTAAATGAATCAATTTGAATGCATAAAAACGAATTTCCCAAAGTTTTGCCCAACAAGTAAAAAATCGCCCACGGGCCCACATGGTCAAAACCCAAGGCTCGAACCAAAACCCGATTACCCATTCCCCCACGAACTCAAATATATAATTTGTTTTGAAATCGAACCTCAAATCGAGGTCCAAATCCCCAGTTTTTGAAAAACCTAGGTTCTACCCAAAACACCCAATTTCCCCCATGAAAATCTTTGATTTTTGGTTGAAATCATGTTAAAAAATGTTAATGATTGAAGGAAATGAGTAAAAACTAACTTACAATCGATTTGGAAGAAGACTTGTTCTTGGAAAATCGCCCAAAGGAGTTTGTGTTTTGAAAAAGATGTGAAAAATGGTTCAAAATCGGCTAAGTATAAAAAAATGCAGGTCTCAGTTATGGGAAATGCGAATAGTGGTTCCCAATTGCGAACCCCGGCCTGCTGATGTGGGAATTGCGAAGTATCATTCGCATTTGCGAACACTTTGAAACTCCCGCACTTTCGCATTTGCGATCAAAAAGGTCGCATTTGCGACTGGCCGTACTTCGCATTTGCGGACCACTTGGTCGCATTTGCGATCAGGCCTGCACAGTCCCCTTCTCGCATTCGCGATGCAAGGCTCGCATTTGCGAAGCAGATCAGAAATACCAGAAATTTTTCAAAGTCCAAAAATGCACCCGTGGCCTATCCAAAACTCACCGAGCCCTCGGGGCTCCAAACCAAATATACGCACAACCTCAAAAACATCCTACAGACTTATTCGGGCGATCAAATCGCCAAAATAACATCATAAACATCGAATTAAACCTCAAAATCCATGAATTCTTTCAAACTTCATAAAACATCAAATTTTCCAATTCAGGTCCGAATCACGTCAAACGACGTCCGTGTTTCACCAAATTTCACAAAAACGTCTTAAATCATATATAAGACCTGTACCGGGCGCCGGAACCAAAATATGGGCCCGATACCATCAGGTTCTAATCGAGTTTCATTTCAAAACCTTATAAATAATTTCAGAAAATAATTTATTTCAAAAATTCATTTCTCGGGCTTGGGACCTCAGAATTCGATTCCGGGCATACGCCCAAGCCCAATATTTTCCTGCGAACCCTCCGGAACCGTCAAATCACAGGTCCGGTCCGTTTACCCAAAACGTTGACCGAAGTCAAATTAACTCATATTATAATCAAAACTTATCATTTTTCACAAATTTTCATATTTAAGCTTTCCGGCTACGCGCCCGGACTACGCACGCAAATCGAGGCGACTCTAAATGAGGTTTTCAAAGCCTCAGAGACACAGAATTTAATTTAAAACAAGTGATCACCGTTTGGGTCATCACATTAATGCGAGCTCGCAAATGCGAAGGCTGGATCGCAAATGCGAAAACAGCCCAGGCCTGCCCTGGCTCGCAAATGCAAGGTTTCCTTAGCAAATGCGAAGATTTGCCAATTGGCCAGGGATCGCAAATGCGATATCCTCTTCGCAAATGCGATGTCGCAAATGCGACAATAGTTTCGCAAATGCGAAAGTTTGGAATTTCTGAAGGGTTCGCAAATGCGAACCCTGTCCCGCATTTCCCACATCTGGAGAGGTCGGGGTTTGCAATTGCGAACCCCTGTTTGCAATTCCCACATCTAAGACCTGCAATTTTATACTTAGCCGATTTTAAACCCCATTTTTCACATTCTCTCAAACCCAAACACACTTAGGCGATTTTTCAAGAATTCTTTCTTCTCCAAATAAATTGTAAGTCATTTCTAACCAACTTTCTTCAATTCTTATCATCTTTTAACATGATTTCAACTTAAAATCAAGGATTTTCATGGGGAAATTGGGTATTTTGGGTAGAACCTAGGTTTTTTCAAAAATTGGGGATTTGGACCTCGATTTGAGGTCCGATTTCAAAACAAATTATATATTTGAGTTCGTGGGGGAATGGGTGATCGGGTTTTGGTTCGAACTTCGGGTTTTGACCACGTGGGCCCGGGGGAGATTTTTGACTTTTTTTGGCAACACTTTGGGAAATTCATTTTCATGCATTCAAATTGATTCAATTAGCGTTTATTGATGTAATTAAATAATCTATGACTAGATACGAGCGAATTGGCGGTGGAATCAAGGGGTAAAGCTATAATTGAAACTTGAATGGTGTTCGTGGCATCGAGGTAAATGTTTGGTCTAACCTTAGCTTGAGGGATTAGGAGTCGAGTCATATTTGCTATGTGATAATTGTTGAGTACGACGTATAGGCATGGTAACGAGTATCTATACGTCGGAGTCAAGCATGCCCGTGGGTCTTAAATTGTAATTTTCATGACTTCGTTGTATTATCTATGCCTTGAGGTGATTTTTATTTGTTGTGACAAGTTTGTGGAAGTAATTGTGACCTTTGAACATTGAGGAGCATTGGCTCAGGCTATATTACAAATTGTGAAAGTATATGAGTTGATTGAACCCTTTGGAGCATTGGCTCAAGTGGTAAGTGAGTTGTGAAGTAAAAGTGAAAAAGAGAAAGAAGTTATTGTGTTGATACCCTTGCCGGGTTATTGTTGATTTATCGGTTATCTCCCTTGCCGGGATGTGGATATTATTGATGTTGTTCCCTTGCCATGATTTAAGTGTTTAATTGTTGTTCCCTTTCCGGGAGTTCTATTATAATCTTGTTTATTCCCATTCCCCATTGTTTGTGTTTGTTGTTTGGGTGAGGAAGAGTGTTAAAGCACGAAGGGTAATGTCGTGCATGATTGTGAGAAAAGAGTGTAAAGCACGAAGGGTGATGCCGTGCCGCACGATGTACCATTCCGTGCCGATTCTATTGATTATATGGTGATAAAAGAGAGTAAAAGCACGAAGGGTGATTCCGTGCACATTTTATTCTATAATTGCTTTGGTGAAGACGAGAGTAAAAGCACGAAGGGTGATGCCGCGCACTTTTTATTTCCGATTCTTTATTGATGTCTGAGTTATGTTGTTTCCTTCACTACTTGATGACTTTTACTCGGAATTGTTATCTTCCCCACTGCATGCTCCCCCTCCCATACTGATTGGTTATCTCTATATTTCTTTTCCGCTGTATATATTTGAACTGCATAGGTTTATGTGGTAATCTGGTCTAGCCTCGTCACTATCTCGCCGAGGTTAGGCTAGGCACTTACCAGCACATGGGGTCGGTTGTGCTGATGCTACACTCTGCACTCTTTTGTGCAGATCCCAGTGTTCTTGACTTCGGACCGTAGTTCGGGAGCCAGCCTTTAGTCCACTGAGACACCGAGGTAGCCCTGCAGGCGTCCGCATGCCCGACGTGACCTCTGTCTTTATTATGTCTTTATTATGTTCTGTTATCTCTTGTATTCGAGACAAACAGTGTTACCTTCTTTCAAACAGTTGTATGTAATAATCTTAGTAGTCTGTGAATGATGTGACAACAGTTTCTGGGTAGAGGCATATGTGGATTCTTCTTATCATTTTGGTTCATTTTGTCTAAGTCTTCCGCTTAAATCTCATATTCCGTTGTGATTTAAATGTTTATCGCTTGTTGATATGATTTATATAAAGGATTAAAATTAAAGATTTAAGAATTTATAATTTCGTGGCTTGCCTAGCTTCTACGAGTAGGCGCCATCACGACTCCCGAGGGCGGGAAATCCGGGTCGTGACAAGTTGGTATCAGAGCTCTAGGTTACATAGGTCTCACAATTCACGGACAAGCTTAGTAGAGTCTGAGGGATCGGTACGGAGACGTCTGTATTTATCCCCCAAAGGCTACAGAGTTAGGAAAAGTTTCACATTTGTTCTTTCTTGTCATGCGTTTTGGTTTCTCAATGCTAATTGAATTTCTACTATGTTCTTTCGCAGATGGCGAGAACATGCGCTTCCTCATCTACCGATCAGCAGTTAAAGCCCCTAGTAGCTCCCACGAGGGGCAGAGGGCGAGGCCGAGGCCGTGCTAGAGGGCGAGGCCGAGGCAGGGGCAGAGCTCAGCCTAGGGCAGCTGCACCCGTAGCGGAGCCTCAGGTCGATTTTGATGACGTGGTTCCAGCCCCAACAGTTCCGGTGGGGCCAACTAGGGTCCCAGAGGGGTTTATTGCCACTCCAGTTCTTCAGGATGCTCTGGTCCGATTAGTGGGCCTCATGGAGAGTGTCACCCGAGCAGGCTTGCTTCCTGTAGCACCAGTCGTCTCTCAGGCTGGAGGAGGGGCCCAGACTACTGCTACTCGCTCTCTGGAGCAGGTGGCTCCCCAGTTCCAGACTCCAGCAATTCAGCCAGTTGGAGCAGCTCAGCCGAGTGTGGTAGCTCAGACCGACGATGGTGCAGTCATGTCTACCGATGCTTTGTGGAGATTGGACAGGTTCACCAAGCTCTTCACTACTACCTTCAGCGGTGCATCTACTGAGGATCCCCAGAATTATCTAGACAGCTACCACGGGTTCTTCGGAACATGGGTATTGTTGAGACCAATGGGGTTGATTTTGCTACATTTCGCTTGTCTGGATCCGCCAAGACTTGGTGGAGGGATTATTGCTTAGCTAGACCAGCAGGATCGCCAGCCTTGACCTGGGAGCAGTTCACGCAGCTATTTCTGGAGAAGTTTCTCCCTATCACACAGCGAGAGGCCTATCGGAGGCAGTTTGAGCGCCTCTAGTAGAATCCATGACAGTCACCCAGTACGAGACCAGATTCATTGATTTGGCTCGCCATGCTCTTATTATACTTCCCACTGAGAGGGAGAGAGTGAGCCGGTTCATTGATGGACTTATCCAGCCGATTCGTCTTCAGATGGCCAGAGAGGCTGGGAGTGAGATATCCTTCCAGGAGGCGGCCAATGTGGCCTGAAGAGTTGAGATGGTATTATCACAGGGGGGTGGTCATAGGGCAGACAAGAGACCCCGTCAGTCAGGCAGATTCAGTGGTGCCTCGTCTGGAGGCAGGGATTCCTACGATAGAGGTCATCCTCCTAGGCCCTTTCAGTCAGCACTCTAGGTTTCTCACGGTGCTTCATGTGGTCGTGGTTCTCACATGCAGTATTCTGATTAGTAGCCCTACAGTGCACCGCCAGCTCCTATCAGTGCACTGTCGCTTCAGAGTTTTCGGGGTGGTGATTCAGGTCGACTGGGTCAGCAGCCGAGGGCTTGTTACACTTGTGGTGATACGGGTCACATTGGTAGGTTTTGCCCTCGAGCATCGAGTAGCTCTCAGCATCAGGGTTCCCGTGCCATGGTTCAGGCACTAGGTGTTCCACAGGCTGCCCAGCAGGCTAGAGGTGGGGGTAGAGGTGCTAGAGGTGGAGGTAGATGTGGTAGAGGTGGAGCTCAGACCGCTAGAGGTGGAGGCCAGCCAGCAGCAGACCGACCCAGAGATGTGGTTCAGGGTGGTGGGGCCCAGCCCCGATGTTATGCTCTTCAGGCCAGGCCCAAGGCTGAGGCTTCAAATGCGTTATTACAGGTACGATTCTGGTTTGTGATAGAGATGCTTCAGTGTTATTTGATCCAGGGTCTACATATTCGTATGTGTCATCTTATTTTGCCCCGCACCTAGTCATGCCTAGTAATTCATTGAGTGTTCCTGTTTATGTGTCTACACCGGTGGGTGATTCTATTGTGGTCGATCTAGTCCATCGTTCTTGTATTGTGGTGATTGGGGGTCTTGAGACTCGTGTAGATTTGTTGCTTTTAGACATGGTTGACTTCGATGTTATATTGGGGATGGACTGGTTATCACCTTACCACGCTATCTTGGACTGTCATGCCAAGACTGTGACCTTAGCTTTACCGGGTATGCCTCGTTTAGAGTGGAGAGGGACTTCTGGTCATTCTACCCGTAGTGTTATCTCGTATGTGAAGGCTCGGCGTATGGTCGAGAAGGGGTGTTTGGCCTATTTTGCGTATGTTCATGATTCTAGTGCTTTGCCCGTTGTTCGTGAGTTCCCTGAGGTTTTCCCTTCAGACCTACCGGGTATGCCACCCGATAGGAATATTGACTTTTGCATTGATTTGGCTCTGGGAGCTCAGCCTATTTCTATCCCGCCGTAACGTATGGCCCCGCCGGAGTTGAAAGAGTTGAAGGAAGAGCTGCAAGACTGGCTTGAGAAGGGTTTCATTAGACCCAGTGTTTTGCCTTAGGGTGTGCCGGTGTTGTTTGTCAAGAAGAAGGATGGGTCTATGAGAATGTGTATTGATTACCAGCAATTGAACAAGGTTACAATCAAGAATAAGTATCCGCTGCCGAGGATTGATGATTTGTTCGATCAGCTTCAGGGTGCCAAGGTATTTTCAAAGATTGACTTGCGATCAGGCTACCATCAGTTGAGGATTAGGGCATCCGATGTCCCTAAGACAGCTTTCTGCACTCGGTACGGGCATTATGAGTTCTTGGTTATGTAATTTGGGTTGACAAATGCCCCAGCAGCTTTTATGGATTTGATGAACCGAGTGTTTAGGCCTTATTGTGATTCGTTCGTGATAGTCTTCATTGATGATATATTGATATATTCTCGCAGCCAGGAGGAGCACGAGCAACACCTTAGAGTGGTTCTTCAGACTCTGAGGGATAGTCAGTTATATGCAAAGTTCTCCAAGTGTGAGTTTTGGTTGAGTTCAGTTGCATTTCTGGGTCATGTGGTGTCAGCAGAGGGTATTCAGGTTGATCCGAAGAAGATTGAGGCAGTCAAGAATTGGCCTAGACCAGCATCAGCTACAGAGATTCGGAGTTTCTTGGGATTGGCAGGCTACTATCGTCGGTTCGTGGAGGGCTTTTCATCTATTGCAGCCCCGATGACCAGGTTGACCCAGAAGGGTGCCCATTTCAGATGGTCGGATGAGTGTGAGGCGAGCTTTCACAAGCTCAAGACAGCTTTGACCACGCCACCGGTGTTGGTTTTTCCCACAGGTTCTGGGCCTTATACTATATATTGTGATGCATCTTGTATTGGACTTGGTGCAGTGTTGATGCAGGATGACAAGGGCCTATGCTTCGTGGCAGTTGAAGATTCATGAGAAGAACTATCCGGTTCATGATTTGGAGTTGGCAACCATAGTTCACGCATTGAAGATTTGGAGGCATTATCTGTATGGCGTGGCATGTGAGGTGTTCACGGATCACAAGAGTCTTCAGTATCTGTTCAAGCAAAAGGAGTTGAATTTGAGGCAGAGGAGATGGTTGGAGTTGTTGAAAGATTATGATATCACCATTTTATATCATCCGGGAAAGGTCAATGTAGTGGCCGATGCTTTGAGTAGGAAGTCAGCCAGTATGGGCAGTCTTGCTTATATTCCGGTCGGTGAGAGACCGCTTGCTTTGGATGTTCAAGCTTTAGCCAATCAGTTCGTGAGACTGATGTTTCTAAGCCCAGTTGTGTGTTAGCTTGCACGGTCGCTCGTTCTTCATTATTAGAGCGTATCCATGATCGGCAGTATGATGATCCCTATTTGTGTGTCCTTAGAGACACGGTGCAGCGCGGAGGTGCCAAGCAGGTTACCTTAGATGATGATGGAGTTTTGAGATTGCAGGATCGAGTTTGTGTGACCAATGTGAATGGTCTTCGAGAGTTGATTTTAAGAGGAGGCTCATAGGTCCCGATACTCTATTCATCTGGGCGCCGCAAAGATGTATCAGGATTTGAGGCATCATTATTGGTGGAGGAGAATGAAGAAGGATATCGTTGCATATGTGGCTCTGTGTTTGAATTGTCAGCAGGTCAAGTACGAGCACCAGAGGCCCGGTGGTTTATTTCAGATGATTGAGCTTCCTAAGTGGAAGTGGGAGCGGGTCACTATGGACTTCATTACTGGACTCCCACAGACTCAGAAGAAGTTCGACGCAGTATGGGTCATTGTTGATAGGCTGACCAAGTCAGCATATTTCATTCCTGTGGCAGTCTCCTATTCTTCTGAGAGGTTAGCTAAGATCTATATCTGGAAGATTGTTCGCCTTCATGGTGTGCCCGTGTCTATCATTTCGGACCAAGGTACGCAGTTTACCTCGCGTTTCTGGAGAGCAGTTCAGCGAGAGTTGGGTACACGGGTTGAGTTGAGCACATCATTTCATCCCCAGACGGACGGGCAGTCCGAGCGGACTATTCAGATTTTGGAGGATATGCTCCAAGCTTGTGTTATTGACTTTGGAGGCTCGTGGGATCAGTTTTTGCCTTTAGCGGAGTTTGCCTACGACAACAGCTACCAGTCGAGTATCCAGATGGCTCCATATGAGGCTTTATATGGTA
>NW_017677351.1:16512-31292 GCF_001879085.1 Nicotiana attenuata
AAAATTACTCAAAATAGCTAAGAAAACGGACGTTCACGTGCTCAGCTACAGATAAGATGACCTAAAAATATGAAAAAGAAGTATTTATACAAGGCCGAATTTTCTAGGCAAAAATGCCCCTGAAGAAGGTGCCGCGTACCGCGGAAAATGGACTGGCGGCCGCAGTGAGGCTACCACGGCCGCGTAAAATCAACCGCGGTCAAGCCTTTTGGCTTCAAATCTTGTTCTCTGAATCTGGCCACCACGGACCGCAATAAATGGACCGCGGCCGCGATGGCTTCACCGCTACCGCATAAAATCAACCGCGGTCAGCGGTGTTTTGAAAACTTCCAAACTTCAGGCTATCTGAATCTCTTCTCTGCGGACCGCAACAAATAGACCGCGGCCCCGATGTGGCTACCGCGACCGCGTAGAATCAACTGCGGGCTGCGTTGCTTGAAATTCCAGGATTGCATCTTCTCTGATCTTTGCCACCGCGGACCACGATTAGAGAATCGCGGTCGCGGTGGGTCTATTGCAGCCGCGGTGGATTTACTGTTGTAGCGGTGCTTTTACTTGTTCTTGGCACTTGTGCAAGTTTCACTCCTTTTTGAGCTGGTTTTGACTTCCTTGTCACTTTTTAACCAAACACTGCATACAAGCACAACATGTAAGCTTTCGGGATTACTTGATACACTTTTAATCCAAAATTCAAGAAAAAAGGAGTATAAAATAGACTAGAATCCCTAGTTATCAACTCCCCCAAACTTAAGCTTTTGCTTGTCCTCAAGCAAACAAAGTAAGTCCCACCTCCTTAAGAATAAAACCAAGAAAATTCAGCTGACCTAATGTGGCCTCATCTAGCATCAATTGGGACTAACAATTGCCCTCAATTCAAATGAATCATAAACAACATTCAACCTTTTTAAGCACCATCGTTTTAGTGCGGCACAAAAGCATCAAGAGTTGACTCAACTCATCAAGGAAACTCTTTCTACTACTTTGGTCATTGTGGAACCCAAAGTCATACTCATCACTCTTCCTTAAGAAAAACCTCACTTTTAGATTGTAAACTCAGAACGAGGATTGTGGAAAACACATTCATCTCTCTCAAAGAAAGGTCAGAAGTCCGGATCTAAGTACCATAAGCTTGCCCCTTATGTGAGTCACCACTAATGTAAGCTTCACTAAACTCAAGATCATATAGGGCTTTTGTAGGGATACAATGAAGGCTTTTGGTTCAGGGTAGGATATATTTGGTCTAAGAAGGTTTCATCTTCCCTTAAGCACTTCATTTTCTTCATTTTGGCACACATTCTCTTGACTCTTTGAGTTATTTACTTCTTTATTAGGGGTTAGAGAGACACACTGTCACTCTTTCTTGTTCATTTCAAACATTATTCTCCTTTCTAATCTTTCCACGCCTTTCATCTTTTTACTTTTATTGAATCCCTTCATTTCTTCTACATTGTTCATTCTTTTTGACTTTTTGATTTTCTTTCTTTTTCTTTTTCTGCCTTTTCTTTTCTTCATTTTGTACCTTTTACTACTTTTTGCATTCCTCGTCTCTCCCTCAAACTTATGCTTTTGCCTTGTGCTAAGGAAAGATCGGGTGCCAAGAGAGGGTCTTTTTAGAACGGGTAAAGGCTTGTATCATGGTCTTTGAAAGAAAAAGGGATATGGCTCAAAGGGGTTGACTATGGATATTATCATTGGTAGGCTATGGATGTTTTCAAGATACCATTCAGATCAAGGAGAGCCTATAATCACTTCTCAAGTCAAACTACACTTAGGATTTCGCCTAGACAAGCATTCAGGGCAAGTTCTAGACTCAATGGCAGGGGACTTGGACTTGCAAATCAAATTCTCACCACACAAGCTATAGGATTGCTAAAGAGACAGAGTCGGGGGCCCACAACAACCCTAGCTAAGATTTGAGCAACGCAAATGGTCCCGAAAAACCACTTGATGATTATTAGCCAACACAAGAGTCTCAAGGTCACAACTGCCACCATCTTATACACACCAATTTTTTTTTAACCATAAGGTCAAAGGCAAATATGTTAGGCCCAAGTGAAGCTTTGCTTGAGGCAATATTACTCACTAGCTACTATTTACACAAAAAACAAAAAGAAAACAGACTCAAACCCATAAGAAGGTTGTCATGCCATCCATCATCGGGAAGAGCCACCCGGTTCACATAAACTCCACCTTTGGAAAGAACCGTGGCATTAAGAAAACCAAAGGCTTATTGAATGCAAAACTCAAAACAAGAAGCTACGAACTAAAAAAGAAGCTACTAAAATGAAGTAAGAAGCTATGAAAGAAAATACATAAGGTAAACTAAATATGTACAATAGGGGATTTAAAGGAATATACATAAGAGGGAATGAATATATACATAAGAAAGTAACTTTATATACAAATCAAGATTGCAAAATGCGAAAAGTGAAATAAACTGGTTAAATTATATACATACCAAAAGTGAAAAAGCATAACAAAAAAGAAAATAGTAACAATCCAACATCATCAAAATAGGGCTACCCCCTCAAATAAAAGCTAGCATTGTCCTCAATGCTAACTAGCCAAAAATAAGCTTAAAAGAAGATAGAGAGTAAAGAAAACTCCCTATGGATCCTCCGTCTGCATGGGGTCATGAGCCTGGGTCCCTGGGTCCTGTGACTGCTCGGGAACCTGTGACTGCTCTGGGACCTGAGGCTGGCTAGAGGAACCTCCCTGCGGGTCCTCCAACTCAATCACTACATCATCTGCCTGGGGGATCACTCTCATCCTCTTTGGTGCCCTCTCCAACTCCTGCTCCTGCTCCGGCTCAGTCTGAGCTACTGGAGGTTGGTCATGCAACAATAGCTCCAATGGTAGATGATCAGCAGCCTTCATCTTCTCCACTTCTCCTCTTAACTCCTTTACAGACTCCTTTGAGGCCCGAGTCTTCTTCAACTTCCTTATCTGCTTGGTCAGCTCCTTTAGTGACTTTCCCTGAGCATCTATAGCATCCATAATCAACTTTTGGTTCTCCAGGAGCTTCTTCTGGTTGTCCAGAAGCTCCTTGAGAGTCTTCTACACTGAAGCTGAAACCTTTGGCTATGGGGGTACAGACTGGGCTGCCACCGAGCTAGAAAGCACAGATAGCTTAGAAGTAGCTGCCTGCATCCAGTTGTTGATACTGGCAAGTGTTTGGCTCAAACGGTGGGCAGTCAATGGGTAGGCTGAGGATGATGGGATATCTGGGGCCGTGGAAGGTAGATGGCTCGGATGTGGGAACTGGTATGGCAGGGGAAGGCTGGGAGGCAGTGACTACCACTATTGGCTCATCAGACTGGCCAGTAGAAGTAGTGGCTTTTCCTGTTGATCCTGAGGGTTCCGATCCTGCGGGCTTGGGATTGTCTGGGCTCTTTAGGATGTACCAAGAAAAGGGCATTTTCGGCTTCACCTTCAAATCAAAGCTCCTCCCCTCCACCTCCTGATCCTCAAAGTACATTGTGAGGAAGATTGGGAAAGGATATGATCTATCACCCTCTCCCTCGCTCGACACCCTGGTGATAACCTTAGACATGATATTCCTGACATTGAGCGGGAACCCTGCCATGATGGAAGCCACTATGATAGCTTGGGAGACTGGCAATGTGTTTTCATGAGTAGTGGTCTAGACTGCTGCAAATAAAAGTCTCCCACCGCTTCGCCTCTAAGTTCAGGGTGTTCCTCAGAATCTGAACCCTTGCTGTCAACCATGCTGGGGTGGTACCCGGGAGTACCAGGTATTCTGCTAACCACGGACGGGCTTCCTCATCCAATTCCAACTTTTCCAAGTACAGTAATTCATCTTCCTCAACGAAGCCCAGGGTGTCATTTATAATCTTTCCATCAAATCGAATCTTCAAGTTCTGCACCTTAGTCACTTTAGTGCCCTTTTTTATGTGGGTGGCATTTGCGTAGAACTCCTTGACTATGTGCTCGTTTGCATCCCAGACTTTGCTTGTAAAATAATCCCAGACCGGTCGCTCTCTGAATTGCCTCTTCACATTAGGGTTGTGAGGCAGAAGGTCCCTCTCAACGAATTGTCACTCAAGAATCAATTTCCTCTGAGGCCACTACTCTCGGAACTTGTGGTATGCAACCTTACTAACAAATCACCTTTGCCAAGCCTCCGGGTTTCTAGTTCTTTCCACACCCCCGGTTTGGGGTTCTCCCCCTTCTTCTTTATCAATGGGATCCTCACCGGGTGTTGAAGCTGTAGGTGAGGTTGAAGCTGAAAATTCACTCTCTTCTGCTGAGCCATCAGACGACTCAGCAGCAGAGGCAGTAGGATCAGTAGGGGAGCCCGATGGTGTTGGCTCATCCGTCATCCGGAATCTCTCCGGGAAGTCTGACACATGTGTGGGGACAGAATCAGTCTTTGAACCCTCCTGGGATGGCACATACTCACTCCCAGTAGAATGGGAGGCAGCTTTATGTGCAGCTCTTATCTGCTTTCTCATCTCCCCAATGGATTTCCTAATAGCTGGGGTCAATTTGATTTGTCCTCGTCCCCTATCCCGGGAGGACTCCCCTCTTCCTTTCTGTTTATCACCAACTCCTCTTGATTTAACCATTGTCTGCAAGGAGAACTCAGTTAATGTCTGTTAGTATCAATACCAGAAGAAGCGGTGACGAGTATGATTGGAAACAGTTGATCGGGGACCGCGGAAAATGCATCGCGGCCGTGGTGGGGTGGGATTCAAACTACCCACCCTCTAATTCAGGTTCACCGCGGACCGCAAAAAATGATGCGCGGGCGCGGTAAGGCACCGTGGACCGTGTAAAATCAACCGCGGCCGCGGTCCTTCAAATGTACCTCTCTAAAGTTCACCATCGCGGACCGCGGAAAATACATCGCGGTCGCGGAGAGGCACCGCGGACCGCAAAAAATCAACCGCGGTCGCGGTAGGAAAAATGAAGCAACATTGACCTAGGGTTTCTAGGTTTTATGCATTTTAGCACAAGTAAAAACACAAACAACTTCCCTAGGTAGTTAATAACAATTTAGAACTAAATTAGCCCTAATCTAATTAACATTACGGGCTCCTACGACTAATTTAAGAGAAAACAGATGAAGAAGAAAAAAGAAAGAACTAAACCTATCAATTTAGAAGAAAATAAGAACAAAATTAAAGATTCATGAGTGATTGAAGTTATCAGATGTGCAATGCAGATGATTGAAAATCAGTACTTGAATTTGTGCAACCTAGGGTTTTGATGAACAGTGTTTTATGCCTCTTTAGAGTGAAAATGAGCGAAAAGTAAAAAATGAGGCATGTGGGTCTATTTATAGAAAAAGACCTATGACCCACACTACTTACCCACCGCGGACCGGAGAAAATCCACCACGGACCGCGGTTATGAAACTCAGAAGGGCACTAGCATGGACTTCACCGCGGACAGCAGAGAATGCACCGCGGCCGCGGTAAGGCACCGCACCGCGAAAAATGCATTGCGGCCGCGGTTGAAACTTCAGAGAACTAACACTTTGGCACATTTAGCACCGCTGACCGCGGTCAGTTACCGCCTCCGCGGTGAGCCCATCGCAGCAGCGAAAAATGCATCGCGGCAGCGGTCCAAACTTCAGAGAGTGCAACATTTTTCCAATTTGGTCCTGCACTGCATCAAAACATCCCTACACACATCTCACAACCAGTTAGTCCAAAAATAGATCCGACACTAAGAATGAATTCAAAAAGAAAGAAATAAAAACACATGGATTGCCTCCCAAGAAGCTCCTGACTTAACGTCGCGGCACGACGCAGGTTACCATCAAATCACTTTAGATGGATCATTTCCACCACGTGGCTGTCATCAATCTTGCCAAGATAGTGCTTGACTCTGTGCCCATTAACTCTAAAGATCTCTCCATTTTTGTTTTGTCAAGTCAAGTGCACCAAACGGATTCACAAGCACCACTTCAAAAGGTCCACTCCATTTCGACTTAAGCTTTCCCGGAAACAGACATAACCGAGAATTGAACAAGAAAACCAAATCACCCACTTTGAACTCCTTGCCACGAGCCTACTTGTCGTGAAGGTACTTCATCTTGTCCTTATACAAGGACGAACTGGAGTAGGAATGAAATCGGAATTCATCAGGTTCATTAAGCTGCTCCACACGAAGATTTGCTACCACATCCCATTCAAGATTTAGCTTCCTCAAAGCCCACATGGCCTTGTGTTCCAACTCAACCGGTAGATGGCAAGCTTTCCCGAATGCCAACCGGTACGGAGACATACCAATCGGAGTCTTGTAGGCAGTCCTATAAGCCCATAGAGCATCACCCAATTTCTTTGACCAATCGGTCCTATTTGCATTGACCGTCTTTGACAATATACTCTTGATTTCCCTGTTTGAGACTTCAACTTGACCACTCGCCTGAGGATGATAAGGGGTAGAAACATTGTGATTGACACCGTACTTTGCAAGCAAAGTGTAAAAAGATCTATTGCAAAAATGAGACCCCCCATCACTTATGATTGCTCAAGGAGTGCCAAACCTAGTAAAAATACTCTTCTTGAGAAAGCAACAATACTCCGGGCCTCATTATTGGGTAAAGCCACGGCCTCAACCCACTTTGAAACATAGTCAACTGCCACTAGAATGTATGTGTTGCCACATGAACTAACAAACGAGCCCATGAAATCAATGCCCCACACATCAAAGATATCAACTTCGAGAATAGTGGTGAGAGGCATCTCATCCTTCTTTGAAATTCCACCTGCTCTTTGACATTCGTCGCATCTCTTCACAAGTTCACTTGCATCCTTGTACAATGTTGGCCAGTAAAAACCACAACTAAGAACCTTTGAAGCTGTCCTCGCCCCACCATGATGACCACCGTAGGGAGAGGAATGACAAGCCTCTAAAATACTCAATTGCTCCTCCTCCGGGACACATCTCTGGATCACACTGTCAGTGCAGATCTTGAACAAGTAAGGCTCATCCAAGTAGTAGTCCAAACTATCCTGTTTAAGCTTCTTCCCTTGGTTAGAAGAGAGCTCACACGGTACAATCCAGTCACAGGAAGTTGGCAACATCCGCNAATGAGTAGAAAAGTGTAAAAGGGGGCCTGAGGTCCTATTTATAGAAAAAACGGACCTCGGGACCCATGCTACTTACCCACCGCTGACCGACGAAAAATCCACCGCGGATCGACGGTAAATAAACACAAGAGGCACTGCAAGGACTTCACCGCAGATCGCAGAAAATGCTCTGCGGTCGTGGTAGGGCACCGTGGACGCCAAAAATGCATTGCGGCCGCGGTGAAAACTTCAGAGAATCCTTCCCCGTTTTGGCCTATTTAGCACTGCGGACCGCAATGTAAATTTTCGCCCCGCGATAAGGCCATGCGGCCGACGTAAAATGCAATGCGACAGCGGTCCAAACTTCAGAGAGTGCAACATTTTTTTCCAATTTGGTGTTGCACTGCTTTAAAAAACCCTATACACATCTCACAACCAGTTAGTCCAAAAGCAAATCCTACACTAAGAAAAAAATCAAGGAAAAACAAAATGAAAGACACATGGGTTGCCTCCCAAGAAGCGCCTGATTTAACGTCGCGGCACGACGCAGGTTACCATCAAATCACTTTAGATGGATCATTGCCACCATGTGGCTGTCATCAATCTTGCCAAGATAGTGCTTGACTCTGTGCCCATTAACTCTGAAGATCTCTCCATTTTTGTTTTTCAAGTCAAGTGCCCCAATCGGAGTCATAAGCACCACTTCAAAAGGTCCACTCCATTTCGACTTAAGCTTTCCCGGAAACAGGCGTAACCAAGAATTGAACAAGAGAACCCAGTCACCCACTTTGAACTCCTTGCCACGAGCATACGTGTCATGAAGGTACTTCATCTTGTCCTTGTACAAGGACGAACTGGAGTAGGCATGAAATCGAAATTCATCAAGTTCATTAAGATGCTCCACACGAAGATTTGCTGCCACATCCCATTCAAGATTTAGCTTCCTCAAAGACCACATGGCCTTGTGCTCTAGCTCAACCGGTAGATGGGAAGATTTCCCAAACACCAACCGGTACGGAGACATACCAATCGGAGTCTTGTAAGCAGTCCTATAAGCCCATAGAGCATCATCTAATTTCTTTGACCTATCGGTCCTATTTGCATTGACCGTCTTTGACAATATACTCTTGATTTCCCTGTTTGAGACTTCAACTTGGCCACTCACCTGAGGATGATAAGGAGTAGAAACTTTGTGATTGACACCGTACTTTGCAAGCAAAGTG
Source organism: Nicotiana attenuata (assembly GCF_001879085.1). Taxonomy (NCBI): domain Eukaryota; kingdom Viridiplantae; phylum Streptophyta; class Magnoliopsida; order Solanales; family Solanaceae; genus Nicotiana; species Nicotiana attenuata. The sequence goes on from NW_017677351.1 coordinate 24,779, forward strand.
TCAAAAGCTCTAATGCAAAAATGAGACCCCCCATCACTTATGATTGCTCAAGGAATGCCAAACCTAGTAAAAATACTCTTCTTGAGAAACGCAACAACACTCCGGCCCTCATTATTGGGTACAGCCACGACCTCAACCCACTTTGAAACATAGTCAACTGCCACTAAAATGTATGTGTTGCCACATGAACTAACAAACGGGCCCATGAAATCAATGCCCTAGACATCAAAAATATCAACTTCGAGAATAGTGTTGAGAGGTATCTCATCCTTCTTCGAAATTCCACCCGCTCTTTGACATTCGTCGCAACTCTTCACAAGTTCACTTGCATCCTTGTACAAAGTTGGCCAGTAAAAACCACAACTAAGAACCTTTGAAGCTGTCCTCGTCCCACCATGATGACCACCATAGGGGGAGGAATAACAAGCCTCTAAGATACTCAATTGCTCCTCCTCCGGGACATACCTCCGGATCACACTGTCAGTGCAGATCTTAAACAAGTACGACTCATCCCAATAGTAGTCCAAACTATCCCGTTTAAGCTTCTTCCTTTGGTTAGAAGAGAGCTCACACGGGACAATACCGGTCACAATAAAATTAGCAACGTCCGCAAACCATGGCATACCATTCACCGACACAGAAAGGAGTTGCTCATCGGGAAATGAATCATTGATCTCTAGGACATCACGAGGCCTCCCCTCCTCCTCCAAGAGGGACAAGTGGTCCGCCACTTGGTTTTCACACCCTTTCCGGTCCACAATCTCCAAATTAAACTCTTGAAGTAACAAGACCCATCGCATCAGCCTAGATTTGGAATCCTTCTTCGTCATCAAGTATCAGAGTGCGGCATGATCGGTATGAACTATGACCTTGGCGCCCATGAAATGCGGCCGGAATTTCTCCATTGCGAACACAATAGCCAACAGCTCTTTTTCAGTCAGCTTGTAATTCACTTGAGCATCATTCATTGTCTTGCTCGCATAATACACCGGGTGAAACATTTTATTCACTCTTTGACCCAAGACCGCCCCAACCGCAACATCACTCGTGTCACACATGAGCTCAAAAGGTAAGCTTCAATTGGGTGCGGTAATAATAGGAGTGGTTGTATACTTGTGCTTGAGAAGTTCGAAGGCTTGCATACATCCCTCATTGAAAATGAACTTGGCATCCTTTTCCAAAAGCTTGCACAAAAGATTCACTACCTTCGAAAATCCTTGATAAATCTCCGGTAGAACCCCGCATGCCCAAGAAAACTTCTAACCCCCTTGACTGAAGTAGGGGGAGGGAGCCTTGAAATCACTTCAATTTTAGCTTTGTCCACCTCTATACCGTGCGTTTAGATTTTATGGCCAAGGACTATGCCCTCCTCAACCGTGAAGTGGCATTTTTCCCAGTTAAGCCCAAGATTGGTTTCTTCACACCGGGCCAACACTCTATCAAGATTCTTCAAACATTCCTCAAACGAGTCACCCACAACACTGAAGTCGTCCATGAACACCTCAAAAATGTCCTCCACTATGTCGGTAAATATGGCCATCATACACCACTGGAATGTAGCTGGAGCATTACACAACCCAAATGGCATCCTAGAAAAGGCAAAGGTACCATATGGGCAAGTGAAGGTGGTGTTGTCCTGATCTTCCGGAGCAATCAAAATTTGGTTGTACCCAGAATACCTCCAAGAAACAGTAGAAGGCACGCCCAGCAAGTCTATCTAGTATCTGGTCAAGAAAAGGCAATGGAATGTGATCCTTGCGGGTCACTTTGTTCAACTTGCGGTAATCCATGCACACCCTCCACCCGGTGACAGTCCTGGTAGGAATTAACTCATTTTGCGCATTGGTAACCACGGTCATACCACCCTTCTTCGGCACATTGCACCGGCAAAGTCCAAGAACTATTAGAGATGGGGTACACAACCCCAACATCCAACCACTTGATCACCTCCTTTTTCACAACTTCTTGCATTGCCTCGTTCAACCTCCTTTGATGTTCCAAGGAGGGATTTGCATCATCTTCAAGAATAATCTTGTGCATACAAAAGGCGGGGCTTATCCCCCGAATATCAGATAAAGTCCATCCAATTGCCTTCTTCTGTTTTTGGAGCACCGCCAATGTGGCATCTACCTGCACGTTAGTAAGACAAGAGGAAAGAATAACTGGCAAAGTTGAACTAGGGCCTAAGAATTCATACCTGAGGTGTGGAGGCAACGACTTCAACTCCAACACGGGAGGTACCTCGATTGAGGGCTTTGTTGGTGGAGTCTTCCTATTCTCAAGATCCAAAGAGAGCTTCCGAGTCTCATAGGAGTAACAACCCATTCCATGTAAAGCATTAACACACTCCACCCGGACTTCATCCTCATTTACATCAAGATTCAACAATAGCGCCTCTAGAGGGTCCTCCACATTGATCATTGCACTAGTATCATCAATTATCACTGCCGTGACAAGATCCATGAACGAGCACACTTCAGTACAGTTGGGCTGCTTCATTAACTTACACACATGAAAGATCACTTTTACATCACCCACCCGGAAGGTGCGTTTCCCTACTTCCACATCAACTAAGGCCTTCCCAGTTTCAAGGAAAGGTCTTCCCAAGATTATAGGCACCTCAAAATTGACCTCGCAGTCGAGAATCACGAAATCAGTCGGCAAGATAAATTTGTCCACCCGGACAAGAACATCATCAGTTATACCCAATGGCCTCTTCATGGAAGTCGGCCTCGGATGCCCAATACCCAAAGTCTTAAAAACGGAGTAAGGCATCAAGTTGATACTTTCCCCCAAATCACATAGAGCTTTTGCAAAGTTTTCACTCCCTATGGTGCAAGGAATGGTGAAAGCGTCGAGATCTTCTAGCTTCGGAGCTATCGAGTGCACTATTGTACAACTTGGTGGGTCATCTTGATGGTCTCACAATCCATGAATCTTTTCTTTGTCACCAAGTCTTTCATGAACTTGGCGTAACCCGGCATTTGTTCTAGAGCCTCCACCAAAGGCACATTAATTGATAAGCTCTTCATCATGTCAATAAATTTCTTAAACTGGTTCTCATTTTTCTACTTCACGAGCCTTTGAGGATAAGGTGGATGTGGCCTTGTCAAAGGAGCCTTGGCTTTAGGCCTAACCGTTTTCAGCATGTCTATACGTGTTCCCTAGACGGGTTCACGTCATTCTGAGTTTCCACCTCGTTATCTTAGATATCAATCCTCACTTCCTCATTCAAGTTCTCATCAGTCACATTCTCAACCACCAAAGGGATATCATCCTCTTGCAACTCAACTTTATCACTCAAAATTTCTTTTTGTTTGGAGGCATTCACATCACCGCCTCGTCCACTTCTTGTAGTTACCACCATTGCATTCCCGTTATTATTCCCAACCTTCGGGTTGGCTACCGTATCACTAGGTAGAGCCCCCTTAGGGAGAGTATTCAAGGATTGTGAGATTTGGCCTAATTGAACCTCCAAGTTTCTGATTGAAGAATTGTGGGATGCCAACTAAGCATCGGAGTCAGCATTCTTTTTCATCATCTGCTCAAACATCATTTCGATTCTCCCCATTTCATTGTTGGATGAACTAGGACCTTGGGATAGAAATGGGGGTGGATTGTTCGGTTATTGATACATCGGTGGTCTTCGAAAGCCTTTCCTCCAATTTCCTTGATTGCTATTGTTCCAATGACCCTGGTTGTTGTTTCCACCCCAGTTGTTGTTGTTGCCACTCTAATTACCCTGATTGTTCTGGTTATTGTTCTAGTTGCCCCAATTTGAATTTTGGTCGTTGTTCCCCCAATTGCTATTCCCTTGTTGTTGTTGATTTCCCCAATTGCCTTGGGATCTCCATTGTTGTTGTTGGTTAGAAGAGTTGCCCCTTTGTCCTTGATAGTTGTTCACGTATTGCACTTCTTCATTCTGCTCATCGTACCCATCATCTTGGAACCCACCACTATCTTGGTCATATTGATCCGAACTCCTTTGGTTCTATTGACCTCTTTGTCTTCTTTTGTTCACTAACATTTTGACACCCTCCATAGCATTTACTTGTCGTGGAGTTTGAACCTGTTGTAATTGTGCCTTTGCTAGCTGGTTCATTGTTGTTGTCAGTTCTGCTATTGCCTGCCCATGATCATGGAGCTCTTTGTGCAAGTGAATGACCGTGGAGTCACCTTGTGGCACATTGCCTCGACTTTGCCAAGCCGAAGAAGTGTCCTCCATCTCATCTAGTATCTCACAAGCTTGATCATACGGTGTGTTCATGAAATTACCCCCAGCGAGTTGGTTCACTATGCACTGATTTGTTGTGTTAATGCCTCGGTAGAATGTCTGTTGTATCATTGCCTCAGTCATATCATTATTTGGGAATTCCTTCACCATAGTCCGATATCTCTCTCATATCTCATGTAGTGGTTCGTTGGGCTCCTGTTTGAAAGCTAAGATTTCATGCCTCAAAGTTGCCATGTGGACCGGCGAGAAAAACTTTGCAATGAATTTATCCGCCAACTCATCCCAAGTAGTGATGGAATGGTTGGGAAGCCGTTCAACCAGGTCCAAAGCTTTACCTCTAAGTGAAAAAGGGAATAGTCTCAACCGAAGTACATCCTCTGACACATTTGTTTGCTTGCTCCCCCAATAGGTATCCACGAAGCCCTTAAGGTGTTAGTAAGCATTCTGATGGGGAGCACCTGTGAAATACCCTCCATTCTCCAACAAAGTCAACATCACATTTGTAATTTGAAAATTGCCTGCTCGAATCCGGGGTGGGACAATTGCACTAGCATATCCTTGGTTGGGAAGAACCCGAGGAGCCACTCTTGGAGGTGGCGGGGGAGGGTCTGGAACATTATCATTGGCTCCTTTGTCCTTGATGTACTAGAGGCACCTCATCTTCACCGTTATCATCAACCTCCTCCCCCGGGATCACGTTTCCAAGAGGGTCATTGTTGTTGTTTGCCACCATTTTGTACCTTAATTGGCTTCACACACAGATTAGTATCACAGAAGGAAAGAAAAACAATACAGAAAACTATTTAGATAGATAGCCAAAATCGTTAGATCCCCGGCAACGGCGCCAAAAAGTGATCGGGTCCAAACCTACACCACTACAAAGTGGCAAGAGCGGTCGATGCAGCTTTTACCCGAAAAGGTCGGGATCGAATCCACAGGGAGCTAGAATGTTTGGGATTCGGATTCCTATCTAAACTAGCAGTGTGTAGTGCTCTTGATTACACTTCCAATCATAATTGTTTGTTTGTTACTTCTAATTTTATACTAATAAGTATGTGCGAAATTAAGCTAAGTATAAATGCTTGTAAGGTTTTCTAAATGGTTAACGAGGCACTAGGGAGGTGACTTTCTCCTAGGTGAATACTTGTCGGGTTCTAAAGCCTAAGGAAAAGTTGTTATGGTGGGGATTGCGATATAGCCAATGCACGAAACTACTCACTCTATACCTCTCGGTAGCTTGAGTGACTTTGCTCTAATTGACTTTCTCAAGACCAATTGGGTGTCAAAATTGTGCAAGCAATATAGGCTCAAGTTGGGTATTACTATCTCTAGGTTTAACCCTTTAATTGGGGCTATCAATCTCTTGAATACACCCCAATTCCTTGTTGGACTGATTTTCCTAGACTCAAGCTCTCTTTCTCAAGAAGAGCCCAAATCAAAAAGGCACAAATTAGTATTTGCAACTACTAATTCAACATGGAAAACACAAGTAAGTCCAAATATCAACCACCCATAAACATCTAAACCTTAAAGCAAAAGACCCATCAAATACCCACACTAGGGTTGGGCCACAACCCTAGCTAATGGGTCTAGCTAATCATAATAATAGAAGAAATCAGATATTTGGATGAAGAATAACCCATATAATATAATTACAAGCTAAGATTTAAAGATTCAATGTTGAACTAGCTACAAAATTACTCAAAATAGGTCCAAAATGGCCTTCACATGCTCAGCTATAAATAAGATACCCTAAAAATCTGAAAAAGAAGTATTTATACAAGGCCAAATTTTCTGGACAAAAATACCCCTGACGGAGGTACCGCGGACCGCGAAAAATGCATCGCAGCCGCGGTGAGGCTTTTTGGCTTCACTTATAAGTCTCTGAATCTGGCCACCGCAGACCATATAAAATGCACCGCGGCCGCGATGGCTTCACTGCGGACCGCAACAAATGGACCGCGGACCGCGGTGTCTTGAAACTTCCAAAATCCTATCTCTCTAAATCCCCGTGATGAGGCTACCATGGCCGCGAAGAATCTATTGCGGACCACACTGATTAGAACTCCAGGATTGCATCTCTCTGAACTTATCCACCGCGGAACGTACTAAATGGACTGCGCCCACGGTGGGTCTGTTGTAGCCGCAGTAGATTTTATGCTGCAGCGGTGCTTTGACTTGTTCTTGGCACTTGTGCAGTTTTTCACTCCTTTTTTGAGCTTGGTTTGACTTCTGTCACTTTTTTTTGACCAACACTGCAACAAGCACAACATGTAAGCT
>NW_017677352.1:0-31280 GCF_001879085.1 Nicotiana attenuata
AATATCAAAAGGTAATTTGATGAACAAGCTTATTTACTGATACAAATTATCTTTAAGAATGCAGGAACATAAATACATGATCCAATTTTAATTCAGGTGAACAAGTGTTAGGCTGCCTATAGAATAAACTACTTGGATGAGTTAGCCAAGATTGACTAAGAGAGGAAAAGAAAGTTGCTCTTATTGCCATGCGCAACAAAGACTTATCAATGATGGCTGTGTTAGCACCAGTGTCAGAAATCCAAGGAACCATTGGTGAGTTTAGAACAGAAAAAGAAGTGAAAACAAAGCAAGCATTGATGTATACCAGCTAGGGTTAAGCTGTAACAAGAGGACTCGAAAAAAGAAGGCGACGCTCCCTGAACAGACTGGAACATGCTGAATGATAGCTGGTCACACAGCGCGTACTTGCTCCTTTAGTAAGTCCTTGGCTTGCTAACAAGAGTTGATAGCCATTATCTCCTGCCAACTGTGGTAAGTTGCATTCCAACTGTTGCTTGTGATGTGCTTGTTGATTGCCAAAGTTGCCCCCCTCTTTGGTTGGTGAACTTGAAATTTTGAGGGATATCCCACTAGTTGTTAGCACTTTCTTATGATATGCCTAGATTTTTTTTTACGTAGTACTTGCAAATAAATCTCACTCCTTTTTTCTCCAACTAGAAGGTGTATTAGAATTATGTACTTTGTAGTCTCCTGAGTTCCTTTCGTGGCTGGTCCATTTTCTGTCCCACCTAGCACCCACACTCTCGCTCCACACCTAGCCGACCATCCCCGTCGTTCGTCAGGCATGCACATTACCCGCCCTACTCCAGCACCGCAAATAAAAATACTAGCGCACCCTCGCGCAGTCCCCTGCGTTAGGCGGTACCGCCAGAGCAAGTGCCCGGACCTAGCTCATCCTACGGCTTGTACTCGACACTCGACCAATACACCTTATATAGAGATTTTGATGTCATAAAAGCAGAAGAATCCAGAAAATGGAATGTAAGTCTAGAGTGTACCCCCTTTGTTTCTCTTGGTAGAAGGAGAATAATGAGTATGCCTGAGGGCAGTGCTAGGAAGAGGCTTCATCATCAAAAATATTTCCCCTTAACAGCTAGTATACAGCCATCATCCTCCAACCCCATCAGAGCAATTGGATCAGTTTTTCGGTTTTCAATTCATCTTACATTGTGTGTTTTTGCACCACACTTGCAGTCACAGTTGCATATCATGAAGGTATTAAGCACCTTCATTTGATCCCAAATTCTTTTAAGCTTAGTGAAGTATCCCGCCACATCACTAGATCCTTGGCTGATGCTGTTTAATTCTCTTTGCAGTTGGAATAATTTTGTGCCATCAGCTTGACCATACCTCTGCTCGAGCTCATTCCATAACTCTTCAGCAGTTTGTGAATAAATCACACTTTCTCCAATATCCTTGCTGAGTGAGCTGAGAAGCCATGCAATGACCATGTCATTGGATCTTTTCCATAGCTCAAAGAGAGGAGAATCAACAGATGGGCATCGACAAGTACCATTGATGAACCCCAATTTGTTCTTAGCCGAAAGGGAAATAAGAACTCCTCTACGCCAGTTTGCATAACTAGATCCATCAAAGCTTATGTTGATAAGGTTAATTCCAGGATTATCAGAAGAAGTTAAAAAATAGGGATGACAAGAATCAATTTGTTGAGCGGGAGTAAGAGTGATCTGGGAAGTGCTGCTAACAGCAGACGGAAGAGTAGTTTCTACCATTGTTGATAAAAAAATATAAGTCAGATTGCTTTGATTAAAGCTCTGATACCAAGAAAACGTTTAAAGGAGAAGAAAAAGAATTCTGAAGGAATTGATTCAATTTTCTGTGTAGTGAATGAATAACTCTCTGTACAGTTCGTGTATATATACAAAAATGAAGGAATCTTCTGATAACTAACTATGACAGCTGTGCCTATACAATTTGCTGCCTTCTAACTGACTATTAGATAAATACAAATATAAATAAAGAATTTATAGTGGATAAATCTGGATAAATTCTTAGGTGTCTTCTGGAAGGTCCAAAAAATAATATTGAGCCCAAGTGAATAAAGACCAAACATCTTCAGCCCAAAAACTAATAAGCCCCTGACTCCTTTCAGACACAAACATACGAGCATATTCAAGTCAAAATAGATCGATATTATTTAGGTCACTCCTCCACCATCTCTAGCTGCTTCTTCTGGTGAAATTCCGGCAGAAAAATTATCTCCGGCAACAGTATGCACCATGTTGGTATTTTTGTGTTCAAAAATCAGAAAATTATAGAATCAAACAAACGTTAGTTCAATAAACAAATCATAAAATAATTCCGAGCCTACTGAATGCACAATGTGTCCTTAAGGAATTTAATCCCCTCACTGTTGCCCAAGGTATACGGATTAATTCCTCCCAGGATAGAACAGAATAACTATTCTGTGATAGCGGCACTTCAAATCACAGAACTTCAGCGAACTCAACAAACGGAGCAAATCACACTTGACACTTATATTTATTTAGAAAATAATGCAACAATGTAGAAAAGAGGGGAGAAGATTTCAGATTTTCCATGTATGATTTCATGTCTAAAAATGAGTCCAAGCCTCTAAATTTATAGACAAAGGAAGGGTGATATGGAGAGGTGCAATCTAAAAGGTGCCTCTTCTATTTCCCATTCACACCCCTTAATAAAAACGCAACAATCCCCCACATGAATGGGGAATGGTCATATGAGGAAAAACATGCATGAAAATACTGTGTGATTCACAAATAAGGATTATTCGCATCTGGATAAGTAGGTTTCCCTTTGAACTTTCCGTAGTGAACTTATGTCTGATATACTCGGTCAATCGGTAGATTTGATATCTTTGAACCGTCGAACTTTGGTGTATACCTAGACAACCATAAGTCACACAATTAACCCTTAACCGTCCTTGGTTCTCACGGTTGTGTTCGTTTCAGCCATGAACACCGCCTGGTTTCATGAGTGCTTAGAGAATGGGCCTTTACTTTCATTCCCCTTAAAGCGGCTTACACTTAACACTCACATAGGTGATTTCTAAACGTGTAATCCTATAGACACACTATCTGGTCATATCCTGCCAGACTTAGAAAATCATTAAAAAGCTTTAAGCTTTATTGACTCATCAAAAAACCTTAATGCTTTACCTTGATTTCTCAACATTGTCTTCATCACGAGAATGGGTTGAGTTATTTGACAATGTTGAACCGTCATTTATAACTTTGTTTGATCTCTTTGAACCTAGCTCTTGGGATCTCCAGTCTACTAGGTAGAGTTACCGCCATGATGACTTATCCTAGGCCTTAGCCCCATTCCCTTCGATGATCTTTCAACTGCCTCTCTAGATAGGCCTTTTGTAAGTGGATCCAATACGTTATCTCTCGACTTTATGTAGTCAATCATGATAACACCACTAGAGAGTAGTTGTCTAACGGTGTTGTGTCTCCGTCGAATGTGACGAGATTTTCCATTATACATAAAGCTCCCTGCCCTGCCTATTACCGCTTGACTATCACAATGTATACATATAGGTGCCAAAGGTTTGGGCCAAAATGGAATATCTTCCAAGAAATTTCGGAGTCATTCAGCTTCTTCACCGGCCTTGTCTAAGGCTATAATCTCAGCCTCCAGTGTAGAGTGGTCAATACATATTTGTTTGGACGATTTCCAAGACATCGCTCCTCTACCGATGTTTAGAATCGGTTGAACCGGTGATCTAATTTGCATCACTATACACCTATATTATCGCGGGATACTTATTGTAGTGCAAAGCATAATTTGGAGTATATTTCAAATACTTCAAAACTCGTTTCATTGTCATGAAAGTTCAAATGCAAACTTTCTTATGTTGTAGACTAATAAGTCTCGACTTTCGATTGCATATCATATTATTGACTACACTTAATATAGTAATAGTATATTATAACAACAACTGGAATAATTGGCATCAGTTGTGACCACAATCTTTTAATATATAACACATTTATCAATCACTCCGTCATTTTCAAGCATTTGTATGTTATTTATTCATACGCCTATATGATATACAAATCATAGCACCTCCATTCAAATCCAACTTGCAATGGATTTTGGTCATGTTCATCGGTTGGTTCACCTCATTATAGACCAACGTATTAATACATTCGTTCATAAACGGTCATGTCCATACTAAAACGTACAGACTTATCTTTTCTGTGAAAAGTCACAACCTTCAAAGTGACAATATAAATTCTCAATAAAGAAAATGACCTTTCGAGAAAGGCACGTGACCAACTTCCGAATTAGTAGTTTCATCAACTAGTCTTCATTAAGACTAAACAACTGATGAATTTACCAACTACTATATCAATGTCCCTAAGGATTCGTGGGGTTCGAAGAATTATATTATCTAATTCTTCAAGATAATATATACATCACGTCTTAACATTAGCTTTTATTATGCACAAGTTAAATGCCCCCACATTTCACATGTTTCATGTGCCTTTTCTATCAACATATAATCCATACAAACAATGACTACATAATTTAGAGTATTCTTAATGTAAATACACTAGTTTGAAACCATTTGACGATATTTTCTAGTCAAATTTCGCATCCCATTGTTTGAGTGTTTATTTTAGTCCGTAAAGTGACTTAACAAGCCGACACACCTTCTTTCTTTTCCAGGAATCACGAACCCTTCATGTTGTTCCATATAAATTTCTTCCTCCATATCTCTATTTAAGAAGGCTGTCTTTTACGCCCATCTGATGGATTTCAAGGCCATACACGGTGGCTAACGTTATTACCATCCGAATAGATGTAATTCTCGTTGCCGGTGAGTATGTGTAAAATTAATCAAGACCTTCTCGTTGTCTTAATCCTTTGGCTATCAATCTTGCCTTATATTTGTCAATAGTACCATCACCTTTCATTTTTCTTCTGAAAATCCACTTAGAATCCAAAGGTTTATTTCCTGGAGGAAGATCAACCAATTTCCAAGTATGATTACTTAATATGGATTCTATTTCACTATCGACTGCCTCTTTCCAATATTGTGCTTCCGAGGAAGACAATTTTTCTTTAAAAATTTGAGGCTCATCTTCCAACACGAATGTCAGAAAATCCGGTCCAAAGGAAGTAGTTATCCTTTGACGTTTATTACGTCTTGGATTTTACTAATTCAACGTACTTTCCTTTGCTTCTTCCCGAGTTTGTTTAGATATTTCACTAGACGACTCACATTCCTTTTTATACGGATAAATATTCTCAAAGAATTCAGCATTATCTGATCCGATTACCGTATTAATATGAATGTCGGGATTTTCTGATTTATGAACCAGAAAACGATATGCCTTACTATTTGTTGCATATCCTACGAAAACGCGATCAATAATTTTAGGTCCGATCTTTGCCCCTTTGGGTTTAGGAATTTGCACTTTAGCTAAGTACTCCCACACTTTAAAATATTTAAGTTGTGCTTCCTTCCATTCCATTTTTCATATGGAATGGATTGTGTCACGACCCTATTTTCCATATAGGTCATGATGGCGCCTAANTCCATTCCATTTTTCATATGGAATGGATTGCGTCTTGCTATGGGGAACTTGACTGAGTATACAGTTATTTGGAAAAATAACTTTCCCCCCACAAGTTCTGGGGTAAACCAGAACTTATCAACAAGGCATTCATCGTCTCATTTAACGTTCTACTCATTCTTTCCGCAATTCCATTAGATTGCGCTAATGAAGGGACAGTCGTTTGGTGAATAATGCCATATTCCAAACATATTTCTTCAAACGCCGCCTCTATTGCTTTGTAGAGCCAACCACATGAACTGTTGTTTGTGTCATTAACAGAGCCAGAATAAATGGTGAAGTTTTTAATCTTCAAACCAATCTGACACCATCAGAATTAGTAAATGGTGAAGTTTTTAATCTTCTAACCGAGTAATACCTGATACCGGATCTAATACACGGTGAAGTTTTTAATCTTCAAACCGAATAATATGTGACACAATCAAATTTAATAAACGGTAAAGTTTTTAATCTTCAAACCGAATAATAAATTGGAGTAGAAAATCACTAAGATTTGAATCTCCAAAACGAGTATAAAGTCACTTAGACTTTAATTTCCGACAAATGAGTAGAAAGTCACGAAGACTTTAATCTCAACGAACGAGTACAAAATCATGCAGATTTTGATCTCGAAGTAGGAGTAGAAAATCACGAAGATTTTATTCTCCATAACGGGTGTAGAAAATCTCGAGAATTTTAATTCCCTTTCCAAATGGTTTTCCAACTAAACCATTATAACACTTTAAACAATTTGATCTCTTTCTCTAATCAAACACATATATGTTCATCTTTACATATATTATATTTATGATCTCAAAAATACTTCAAGTATTAATGTAAGCTTACATGAAAATATTCAAGGTTTTTCAAGGCCTTCCACCCCAAACAGTTAACGAAGAACCGATGAATATTTTCTGCTTGATATCTGACAAGCCACACCAAATTGACCATACATATATCACTTCTATTTCCTTCATAGTTATAAGAAATATGTATTTTTCCATGGGTAGGACCCATTAGATCATGCGTACTATTGGATGTCGTATATATCAGAAGCAAAAATTTTCTTCCTTGTTACATGGCTTTTCTAGAGCAAATCACAACCAACGTTTTCCAAGGCAAGAAATGTTGTGCCATTATAATCTGACCCAATAGGTGCGGATGGTTGAATGCACCATTTCACAATTAGATCCAAATGAGTATACACAAATGTGTTTACTAAGAATATTTTAAATCACATAGTCATTATTTGATTATATGTGAATGATATGTTTGACGAAATACTCCAGCAATTACCAATTTATAATGCTAGAAAGAAACAAATCAAGAAACATAAAATTTGCCAAATTCAGATTCGAACATATCAAAGGCATTCCAGAAAATTTCAAGAACAAAAAGTTTTGTACTTATCTGAACTTGTTTCATTCGAAGCATTCCCATCTTTGAATACTAAAATATTCTTCTCTAAAATTGCATGACACTATATTGAAATGCTATAACACTGTTTCCGACTTTGTCATTTCCATGACGTTTTGAGTCTTTCTTCTTTCTGTCTCCAACAAAAAGATGTTAAGACGAACACAAAAAAATTAAATTCCTTAAGATTTCTGGTATTTTTGTGTTCAAAAATCAGAAAATTATAGAAGCAAACAAACGTTAGTTCAATAAACAAATCGTAAAATAGTTTCGAGCCCACTGAATGCTCAATGTGTCCTTAAGGAATTTAATCCCCTCACTGTTGCCCAAGGTATACGGATTAATTCCTCCCAGGATAGAACAGAATAACTATTATGTGATAGCGACACTTCAAATCACAGAACTTCAGCGAACTCAACAAACGGAGCAAATCACACTTGACACTTATATTTATTTAGAAAATATAATGTAGAAAAGAGGGGAGAAGCTTTCAGATTTTCCATATCTGATTTCATGTCTAAAAATGAGGCCAAGCCTCTAAATTTATAGAAAAAGGAAGGATGATACGGAGAGGTGCAATCTAAAAGGTGCCTCTTCCATTTCCCATTCACACCCCTTAATAAAAACGCAACACACCATAATGCAACTATAGTCATCTTTCTACTTATCTTCTTTTCATCTTCATTTGCTTCATCCACCACAATTTCCTTCCCTTTGTTGAACTTATTATAAATCCAAGAAAGAAAATATTGACTAGAATTTTCTTCATTTGCAACTACATTTCTCTTCAACTCCAACATTTCCATTAGAAGCATCCCGAAGCTGTAAACATCAGCTTTATAAGAGATTGCTCCAATGCTTCTGCTGTAAGAGTCACAATGCTATTATCCGTTGGATATTGTTTAGCAAGTCCAAAGTCAGAAATCTTTGGGATGAAATTCTCATCCAAAAGAATGTTGTGAGGCTTTATGTCAAAGTGCAAAATTCGTATGTGACGATGCAAATACTCAATTCCTCGAGCCACTCCAACAACAATTTCATACTTTCTCTGCTAACATAACACAGGACTCCCTTCTTGATTGGTGATGTACTTATCAAGTGATCCATTGGGCATGAAATCGTAAACAAGAGCGCGCTCTGTTGTCTGAACACAATACCCGACGAGTCCAACTACATTCACATGATGAATCCTTCCAATGGTAGCTACTTCATTCATGAAATCTTGACCACCACCAGCTTTAGGCTTGCTCAACATTTTCACTGCTACATCCCTGCCACTGCGAAGCTTTCCTTTATATACTTTTCCATAACCTCCCTCGCCTAATTTCTCTTCGAACCCTCTGGTCATTCTCTTTATGTTTTAATAATTATATCTGATTGGAATAAAATTGTTTTGTGTCTGCAGAAAACCTTCAATCATATCATACATGGACACAAGCCTCCTTTTGAATTTGAACATCAAAAATACAATTATGATTGGTAGGCCGATCCCTAATCTTGCACCCAAATACATTGCAGGGTTGTGAAGTCATACAAAAGTAACTTCTACTTAAGCCAACAAAACATAGAGATGATTAGGAGTTTGAAAATTGTGAATGATTATATTGACGCTATAATATAATCTTGACTATTGAACTTTTTACAGATTGAAGATAATAATAGCCATCTCTAAACTTGACACTGTTTTGAAATATGAAGGTTTTGAAGAAAATCATTTTCATGAAGATTTCAACTAATAGCTTTAATAAATTTAGAAAAATTCGCAATTGTTCTGATAATTTGTTTTGTTTTTTGTCTTTTGTAGTTTTTGCCTGGCATATACATGCATAAATAAGTCAGAGAGGCCATTTAAAGTACGTTATGTAAGGGCATCAATTTGAATCACATATTTTCAAAATTAATAGGAATATATAGTATCTTTTTTTATGCAGGATAATTTGAGCTTCTTACTTCCCCTTTTGTATCTTCAAACCATTACAGTTGGTGATGTACTTTATTTTCTTGGCTACAAAATTAGGTTCATTATAGATAGTTATATGTTGTAGGTCACTTTAACCTAATGGTGTAAGCCTAGAAGTTAAAATTCTTCCCCTGTTCCACTATTTTCCATTCTAAATTCCTAACCAAATCAATTGATATATTAAAAATTAATGAAACGCTAATCTCTGTCTAACCAGATAGTTAGCTTGCTAGGAACAAGAGCTTACCTATGAAAAACTAAGCTAGCATCTCGGTGCTCCCTGGTTAGATTAATGCCCAAATATTAGCCAATTTAAGGAGAGATCCATGGAGAATTAATTAATATTAGTTCCCCCTAAATCGGATAACAATTAAATTTATACGTGGTTTTAAGGAGACGTGGTTTAATTCAACACGAGTAGTAAAGAATATTAGATAAACGAATTAAAGACTAAATAAACGATCAAACCAGTTATGATATTATGGCCAAGCCCGAACTTAGATGGAGGAGTGACCTCGTCCTCGATTGTACCCTCGGTTCGAGCCCAACTATGAACGGGAACAGAATAATTGAATAACAATTTTTGCAGTAGCTAAGAGGCAAAAAGTAAATTTGTATTGCTTTAGTTTGCCTGTTACAATGAGTGTTACAAAAGAAAAACTTCCCCTTTATATAGCAGGAGAGTTTCATCCTTGGTATAAGTTTAAAAAAGGTAAAAATCTTCCTTTCTTGTCAATTACTGATACATCGAGCGAGATTCGTGCCGTGATATCTGGTTGGGTGCGAATATCACGACCTTCTATCCGTTGTGTATAACCATTTACCGTGTTCCCCGAGGTCTTAGAACTCATTCTTGCCCGGGGCGTGTTGCTTTATCTTACCCGATGACGAGCACATCGTTCACTCCTCTTGGGTCTCGATACGAGGGGTCCCTAACCTCGATTACAATCTCGTGCTTCCATGCCCTTTTTTCGTTTTCTCACTAGGGAATCAGGGTAGACATTACCCCCGATTTTACCCGTACACAGAGAGTCCCCTCGTTTTCCGGAGAGTAGGTTTAGCGAAATGACGGGAAGTGATAGATGAACCCCGGTTCCTTCCTTCGTACGTTACAACCGAAACGACGGGTAACTCGAAACATTCCATCAGTCGCGTAGTTCTGACTTCGGACACGTGTCAGTCATCGGTTGACTATCCTCGAATGTGAAATGTCGCACATTGATTGTTTTTCCTCTATAAAAGCTTCGACCCTTTTTCACTTCTTCCACTTTCCAATTCTAGAATTTACCCTCGAACTCTCTAATTGCTTTTAACTCCTCCAAATCTTCATACATCGTTCCTTAAACCTTCATATCTTCATCTTCAATCCTCATACATTTTCTTTGGATCCTCAACCCAGACCTTCATACCTTCATACCATCTTCAAATCTTTAGATTTTCCTTCAAACCTTCATATTTTTCTTCAGACCTTCATACTTCCCAAATTACGATGGAAAAAACCTCCAAGTCGGTGCCTCAACAGGCTGCTCCTTTATCTTCCCACCCGGCTACAGATGCCGAGGTGTCCATTCCCGAGGTGGCTCAGAAGCCCCCCATGAAGAGCTTCGTACTTGGGGGCTACTCCATCGGGAGCGACTTCAATGTCGAGAAGGCCTCTAACCAACAGGATCGAGGTGAGGGAGCATGGAGATACATATTCTCTATTACTGAGGAAACTTTACCCTAAGTCCGAGCGGATTGTAATTGGGGAGGTAAAGATGAGGTCGTCCCCGGGCCCAATGACGAAATCACTACTCATGTGGAGGGGTATTTAAGTGTTTACAACCCCTTCACGCTCGCCCCGGTGGACCCCATAGTCCTTGCTTTTTGCAAAAGGTACGAGGTATGCCGAGGGAAAATCCACCCGTCCTTTTGGAGGATCGTGATCCTTTTGCGTCATTTCGTGAACAATACTGAAGCCCCTCGGTTCACCCTCGACTACCTACTTCGCCTATACAATCCCTGAATCTTTTGAGGGGGGCTTATCAAGCTCGCCCGCTGAGCAAGCAAGGCTCCGTTCTCGAGCATCGACAAGGACCGAGATCAAGGACTGCAGGGGAGGTTTGTTCGGGTTAAAACCGAAGAACTCATCCCTTCCGAGTTTCTGCCGTTCTCTGAGAAGTGAAACGCATCCCGTAAGTGCTATCCTTCTCGAGTATTTGTCATTTCTTTTTGTCCTTTCTCTAATTGCCTATGTTTGTCGTTGTGCAGCTGATGCCCAAGTTCCTAATACAGTTCCCCGCTTCAAGGAGTTGATTGAGGGGATTAGCAAACAGATTCCATATTCCAAGCGCGCATGCCACATGGCGCAATATCTCGAATGGCAATTGGGAGGCCCGTTCCCATGGTGAGGTCCTTTTCCGAATAGTTACTTTTGTACTTTTAGCTTACGTATTGCTAAATTTCCTTCTTTCTTAGAGGTTTGCCCAAGACCACCGAACTCAGGCTATTGGGTGAGGACGAGGATCCGTCTTTGCCTGCTGAACCCTCCACTTCGGAACAACACAAAGTCCCGCAAAGGAGGAGAAGAAGAAGAAGAAGAAAAGAGAGTCCTCGGGTTCCCCGGATGCCGAGGCGAAGAAGAAAAAAGTGACCATCCGAGTCTGGAAAACCAAGAAGAGCACCAAGTCCAGGTACCAGACTCCGATTCCCTCTACCGGCTCAGGGAAGAGCCCGAGGATGATGACCTCTTTATTGCTTATAGGTCGACCCTTGACGAGAAGGAGCATGAAACAACCGGGAAAGAGGACCACAAGGTCGATCCCCCTCTAACCTGGGAACCAGAAGGAGAGACGGAGGTTGCGACCACCCGGGAAGCCCCTCCTGTTCGAAGGAGGCAGCCGGTGTCATTGACATCATGGAGACACCCTCCTATACCGAGTCCATGCTCGAAGAGGCCCAAGGGGGCAAAGAGAAGTCAAGCGAGATGGTGCAAGGCCCACGCGACGCCCTTAAGATGTTCTTCGACAGCATGGATATGGCCGCACTAGAGGATTTTTCCGGGCTTGGTCACCTAGAGGTCCCAAAGAAGGATGTGCCATTGGGAGCAAGCGGGCTGAGTTCGAGCCCAAAACTACTGAAGCAATTTCCCACTCCGAGTGTGGACCCCGAGCGCAAGAGAATGGTTATTCGTACAATACTGGAGGATGCCCGTGTCCTGTCTGCTCCGGTGGGCGTAGCTATCTACCTTCGATGCCTGGTGACTGAGGAGGACCAGGAAAAGATGAACGAAGTGGGTACGTCGAGCCTCTTCAATGAGGCGCAATAGGAGCTGAACTAGGTAAGGCGTCAGCCCTTTGTACCCTTTTGTGAATCTCAATTTGGGTTTTTAACGTGCTATACTAACCTCATTATTTTTCAGGCTTCAGTGCTTATCCATGAAAGCTTCCTCCGGTAATGCTTGGAGATTAGCCAGCTCGAATTCGAACTTAAAGAGCTGGTCTGGAAGAAGGACATGTATAGGGCTCTTAGGTGAGCAGCAAGACGAGGCGCTCAAAGACCTCCTGATTCTCCGGGGTGAGCTGGAAAAAGCTTAGAAGGAGGCCTTGACCCTGAAGCGGGAACAAGCCGACCTAGTTAAGAAGGTAAAGATCTTTGAGGCTAAAAACGAGCAGCTAGCCGTGGTGACAAACAACACAACTTCACAGGCCCAAGAGATGATAGACCTGATCGACCAGCTTCGGGCTGAGATGGATGAGGTCAAGGCCACGACTGAGGTGTGGAAGGGAAGGATGGACCTGCTGGCTTCAGAGAAAGAAGCAGCAATAGCGGAGCTGACATCTTCCGAGAACCAACTCCGGGTGGCGAAGGATAAAGTCGATAAATGGTCTCGGCTAAATGATGATCTCCGGCCACAACTGAGCTCGGCCCTCACTGGACGGGATTCCCTCGGACAAGAATATGTCGTACTGAGGTCTAAATTGGATGCAACCTCTTTTGATGCCAAGGAAATATTGGTCTAGTATAAGGCCGATGTGGAGGTAGCCGAGACTCGCTTAAAGATGAAGACTGAGTACATAAAGTGGCTATCCTGAAGAGGGACCCTTGAAGAGATCCACGCATGACGTTTTGATCTATCGACCTAGATTCAGGAAGCTAGGAGACTCGAGGCCGAGGCAAAGGAGCTCTACAAGCCTGAGGGTCCCGAAGGCTCTGAGGGTTCCGAGGGCTTCGGTGGTTCTGGCGACGAGTCGAACCCCAGCGAAGACCAGGCGTAGATGCCTTAGTTCTTTTTCCAGTTTTTCCTTATGTATATTTTTTTTTAATTTTGGGCTGTTCTATCGTGCCTTTGTAAATATATTATGGAGTATCTAAAATTTTCCCCTTTTTGGCAATACCGTGTCTTACTTTTCCAGCATCTATTTGCGTATTGTTTTTAATGCCTTAGCATAAAATCATAATTCTGGATCTTCCATTTTTTTGGAGGCCCGAACAGATCCCGATTTTTCTCTACTTCTGGCTTCAATCCTCGGTAAAATTGAAGGGTTTTAAGATGCTTAAGTGTTTTTAGATGATGTTTTTGTCGAGGGTAATCTTTTAGTAGGTTTCGATTTATCGTAAGGGCTTTATTTTCTGGTTACGGATTTCGGACATCTCCGAGCCGTTTTTAGGGTGGCTGTAGCCTTTCATATTTGGGCACCGCCTAGAGGTTTCGGTGCCTCCAGGATTCGGTGTCCGAATTTTCATTGGGCAACAGTCCTAGAGTAGGGGTAGCTCGTGGGCTTAACAATCCTCGAGTAGGGGTAGCCCAAGGTCTTTAGGATCCAGGATCGAAGAAGCAAAATGTGCAGTAACAAAGTGTAAGGGAAGTAGAAATTTCTTTCATTTCTTAATATGCAAGGTACATGATCGAAGGCGAATAAAACTTGTGTCGTGGCTAGAGTGGATTATGTGGGCACGGTTCATATGACTGTTTGACCCTTACAATGAATCCTGAACACCAAGCCTTAGCTTTTAGCACATAAATTTTCTTTTTCCCTTGCTAAAGATCTTAATCCGGGGGTAATGGCCTTTTCGAGGTCTAACTCGTGAGGGCTCGGATTCTGTTTGTTTGATGCAAACGATCATCGATTCCGGTTTAAAATTGGTCTTCACATTTAAGGTAGTGAGTTTTACTGTTGCCTCGTTTAAAACCTTGCCAGAAATCCCACTTCGGGACAAAACCGGTTCAAGGAAAAAATAATGCAACACGTGCTTTGAGACCTAATAGTCACATCCGTCCCTGGCTGATTACCCACATATGCTAGTCTGATTTATAACACAATTAAAAAGGACTTGAGTTCGTACCTTAGCAGTATTACCGCTTTAAGTGTGTCACGTTCCAGTTGTTTCCTGCTTCGAGTTTGTATGAGCCTTTGTCGGTTAGGTCCAGTTTCCCTTCGTTCGGGTTCCTGGTGTGTAGTGTTACCTTTCTCAACACCAAATCCCCAACTTGAAAGTGTCTGAGGTTGGCTCTTCAGTTGTAATACCATTCTATTCGCTGCTTCTAGGCGGCCAACCGGACGAGGGCGGCCTCCCGCCTTTCATCTAATAGTTCCAGGCTCGTGATCATGGCCTCGCCGTTTGTCTTTTCAGTAGCATACTGGAACCTGAGGCTCGGTTCTCCATGCTCGACTAGTATTAAAGCTTCGGCTCCGTAGACCCAAGAAAATGGCGTGGCCCTAGTGCTCAATTTTGAAGTCGTACGGTATGCCCACAAGACTTCGGGCAGGATCTCCTACCATTTTCCTTTCGAACCGTTCAACCTCTTTTTCAGGTTTTGGAGTATAGTCTTGTTCGTTTATTCTGCTTGCCCATTCCCACTAGGGTGATAAGGTGTTGATAGTATCTTCTTGATCTTGTGATCTTCGAAAAACTTACTCATGTTGCTGCCGACGAACTGTTTTCCATTGTCGCAAACAATCTTGGCCGGTATCCCATATCTACATATTATGTGGTCCTAGATGAATTCAATGCCTTCTTTCTCCTGGACATTTTCGAACTCTTGAGCCTCAGCCCATTTGGAGAAATAATCGGTCATGAATTGAGCTTTACCGGGTACCCACAGCAGGAGACCGACAATGTCCATTACCCACTTCATAAATGGCCACGAGGACAAGACTGAGTGGAGCATTTCTCCCGGTTGACGGATCATCGGGGCGTGTCTTTGGCACTCGTTGTATTTTTGTACGAAGTCCTTCGCATCCTTCTCCATTTCGGTCCAGTAGTAGCCAGCCCTAATTAGTTTCCGAACCAAGGATTCTGCCCCCGAATGGTTCCCATAAGTGCCTTCGTGAACTTCTCTCATGGCATATTCGGTCTCTCCTGGTCCTAAGAATCTGGCTAATGGGCCATAAAAGGTCCTCCTGAACAATGCCCCTTAGAGCAAGCTAAATATGGCAGCTTTGGTGCGTAGGGCTCTCGATTCTTTGGGATTTGAAGGCAATATTCCTGTCTTCAAGTAGACTATGTATTTGTTTCTCCAATCCCAAGTTAAATTCGTTGAGTTCACTTCGGCGTGGCCTTCTTCTATCACTGAGTTCATGAGTTACACTGCTGCTCCCGAGCTAAATTCATCAGAATCGACCAACGACCCCAAGTTAGCCAGCACATCAACCTCACTATTTTTATCTCGGGGTACGTGTTGCAGGGTCCATTCCCTGAATTGGTGTAGGGTTACCTGCAATTTTTCCAACTACCTTCGCATCCGTTCTTCTTTTACTTCAAACGTTCTGTTAACTTTGTCACACCTACTTTTTCTCGAGTGAGAGGAAGTTTTTCCAATTAAAGTGATATTATTCGAAATGGAATTATTTATTTAATCAGAGTCTCCACTTGGAATAATTATTAGGGTGTCCCAAGTCACCGGTTTATTTTAAAATCCCAAACCGAGGAAAATTGACTCTATTTATGGTCCGCAAACACAGAAGACCCGGTAAGGAATTCTGTTAACAGGGGAGAAGGTGTAAGGCACTCCCGAGTTTCGTGGTTTTAGCACGGTCGCTCAACTATTAATAATTGGCATAATTTTCTGATTTAATACATATTTTAAACCTATTGTGCATTTTTAACTTTTCTAACCGCTTTTAATAAAACTTTAATTGCTTTTAGGATTTATGCAATTCATTTAAATAAATCACGATGTTGCACACTTATTGTTTTTGTTGACATTGTGAATCGCGTCACGTGAGAAGCACCCGTGATTTACAATATATTTATTATTATTATTCGAAGTTGTGGTTGAGTCGCGTTAAACGCGCACCCGAATTGGGATTTATGTATTGTAACTATGCCACATGAACCGTACCCATAGTCGCGGTAATTTATTTAGACGCGCTTGAAACAAACTACGAATGTTCATGAATTATTTTTCTAAACTAAATTGAGATTGTTGTAGGCCAAGAGCTTATGAATATGAAGTTATTGAAGTATTATAGAATAAGTATGATATCAAGGCCAACTTATTTTATAGTACTTAAGTCCAAATCCACATAACTATTGTGGCTTAATAAATGTAAAGCCCCATATATCATCAATTTCCCATTATGCAACTATCATTTTTCTTTAATGTTTCTTAATTTCAACTTTCATTATCTAACTGAAATCAAATCGGGACCATATGCTTACAGAAGAAAGAAAAGGAAAAATACGACCATAAGCTTTCATTAAAGCTTACTCGAATTCCCTCCTTCATGCGTTTTCCAATAATTATTTTACCTAAAGAAGGCAATTGGAGTACGTAGAGTGAGGAAATATGCAAATCAGTAACTTCCAACCATTAAGTGAACATGGAAGATTATCTACTTCAGTCTTCATAAACAAAAGCACACAAATTTAAAGCAAAACTCTTTTTTCGTCTTAGCATCTACTCTAACCTTTTGAAATTCATCACCAACTGTATTGTGATAACTAGGGATTTTGTCATGTTTTATACTCCTTCTTGCTTACGCTTTGGTTATAAATTGTTACAAAATAGTCCCAAAAGGCTCATAAGTGTGCTTGATTGCAGGTTTGATCGACAAAGTGACAAAACGTCAAGGATCGGCTAAAAAGGGAGTGAAACCTGCTCAAGTATCAAAGACAAAGGCAAACTGAGGATAAAAAGGCCTAGTGCGGCCGCATTCGACTTTGTGCGGTCCGCACTAGGTAGATTCAGAGAGTATGATTTAAGGCAAAACACCTAGTGCGGCCGCAGTCCATTCTGTGCGGTCCGCACTAGGTAGATTCAGAGAGTTGGCATTTACGAGCTTCAGGCAATGCAGCCGCTGTTCATATTGCGCGGTCCGCGGTGAAGGCTCCGCGGCCGCACGACCATTTTGTGCGGTCTGCAGAGTAGAGATTCAGAGAGTTGAAATTGCCAGATTCCAAGCCCTTGCGGTCCGCGGTCATCTTTGTGCGGACCGCGCTAGCTGCCTCCGCGGCCGCGGTCCATTTTGTGCGGCCGCACTGACCCGCAGGGGTATTTTTGTCCAGTTTTTCCAGCTATGTATAAAAAGAACATTTTACCATTTTTAGGTAATCAGCTAGTATCAGAATTGAGCTGCGCTCGTGAGAACAACTTTTGTAGCCATATTCGGCATCTTAGCTTCAAATTAACGATATATTCTTGTACTTTAATTTAGTAATATGTCTTGTTCTTCATCTATTACTTCATTTTCTCCTTCAAGCATGAGTAGCTAAATCCATTAGCTAGGGTTATGGATCAACCCTAGTGTGGGTAATTGATGGGTGTTGCCATCTAGGGTTAGATTGACTATGGGTGTTTGCTATTTGGGTTCATTTTATGTTTTAATATATAAATTGGTGGTTGCAAACACTGATTTGTGCTTTGTGGATTTGGCTCTTCATGAGAAAGAGAGTCTAAGCTCCAAAATTGACCCAACAAGGAATTGAGATGGACTCATGAGAAATGATAGTCCCAATTAATGGGTTAAACCTCGAGAGAGTAATCACCCTACTTGAACCCTAGTTGCTTGACCTAATTTTCCTACCCATTTGGTCTCGAGAGAGTCAATTGGGCAAAATCACTCTCTCTACCGAGAGGTGTGAGAGTGGGTAAAATTGTGCAACGGTTATGGCATAAGCCCCAATTATGTCAATCGAACCTTAGTAACATCTACCCGTCAATTGGCCACCTAGGTGATGTCATGACCCTAGTGCCCTTCTTCCCATTAGATACAACCTTAGCAATTATTTCGTAGCATAATCTAGTTTCAATTAGTAGTTTGATAATAGTAGTTTATAATTGAAAAAACCAAAAATGTTGGAAGTGACATTTAGAACAATTACACGACTCTAGTCTAGATAGATACCCAGCTCCAATTTCTAGCTCTCTGAGGAATTCGATCCCGACCCTCATATCGGGTAAAAGCTATTGCGACCCTCTGTTCCTACTTTATAGTTGCGTGGAGTTCGCAGCCATCAACTTTTTGGCGTCGTTGCCGGGGAGCTAACGATTTTGGCTCTTATTTAGTTAGTTTTGTGTGTTGTTCTTCTTTCCTTCTTATTTACTAATTTGTGTGTGTGATTACTACAGGTACCCAATGGCTTTAAACGCGAATGACCCTCTTGGAAACGTGCTTGCGGGGGAGGAGGTAGACGAAATTGGAGAGGATGAGGTGCCTCTTGTACCTCCCGGACCAAGACGAGGCCGTCAGGCCAATGCTAATGACAATGTTCCAGACCCTCCTCCGCCACCTCCAAGAGCGGTTCCTCGGGTGCTACCAAATCAAGGATATGCGAGTGCTATTGTCCCTCCCAGAATCCGGGCGGGCAATTTTCAGATAACTAATGTGATGTTGACCTTACTTGAGCAGCGTGGGTATTTCACGGGCGCTGCGGATCAAAATGCCTACAAACATCTTAAAAGGGTTCGTGGATACATGTTGGGGTAGCAAGCAGACGAATGTGTCCGAAGATGCTCTTAGGTTGAGACTTTTCCCATTCTCACTTCGGGGAAAGGCATTAGATTGGCTAGAGAGACTCCCCAATCATTCCATCACAACTTGGGATGAGTTGGCGGATAAATTTATTGCTAAATTCTTCTCACCCGGGCACATGGCGGCACTTCGAGATGAGATATTGGCTTTCAAGCAAGAACCCACGGAACCTTTGCATGAGATTTGGGAGCGGTTTAGAACAATGGTGAAAGAATGCCCAAACAATGATATGACCGAGGCGATGATTCAACAAACCTTCTATCGGGGCATCAATACTACAAATCAATGCATAGTCAATCAATTGGCCGGGGGTAATTTCATGAAGTTGTCTTATGACGAAGCTTGTGAGATTCTTGATGAGATGGCGGACACATCTTCCGCATGGCAAAGTAGGGCCAATGTTCCTCAAGGCGACCCTACAGTTATTCATTTGCATAAGGAGCTACATGACCATGGACAGGCTATAGCGGAGTTGACAACTACTATGAACCAATTGGCTAAGGCACAGTTGCAACAAGTCCAAAACCCTCGCCAAGTGAATGCTATGGAAAGTGTTAATTTGCTTACCAACAAGAGAAGGCAAAGAAGGCAACAAAATCAAGGGAATTCCGAACAATTTGATGATGATTGTGAGGTGTTTCGAAATGAGGGTTATGATGAGCAAAATGAAGAGGTACAATATGTTAACAACTATCAAGGCAATCGAGGCAACTCTTCAAACCAACAATGGCGACCCCAAGGTAATTGGGGCAATCAACAACAAGGTGGTGGTAATTGGAACAACAACAACCAAGGCGGTAATTGGGGGAACAACAATCAAGGCAACCAAGGGCATTGGAATGGTAATAACAACAATTGGAACAACAATGGTCAAGGCAATTGGAACAACAATGGAAACCAAGGCAATCGGGGGCAAGGCTTTCAAAGGCCCCCAATGTACCAACAACCGAACAATCCACCCCCGTTCCCTTCTCAAGGATCTAGTTCTTCGGGTAATGATATGGGAAGAATAGAAATGATGTTCGAACAAATGATGAAGAAGAACCAAGATTCCGATGCTCAATTGGCTTCCCACAATACCTCCATTCGGAATTTAGCGGTGCAATTAGGCCAAACCTCTCAGTCGTTGAATACTCGCCCAAAGGGAGCTCTACCAAGTGATATGGTAGTGAACCCTAAGGGTGGGAACAATCATGTGATGGCAGTTATAACACGAAGTGGAAGAGGCGGTGATGTGCATGCCTCGAAAGATAAGCAAGTTGCGGATGATGATGTTGAGTTGCAAGAAAATGATGTTCCTTTGGTAGTTGAAGAGGTAGTTAGTGATAATATGAACAAAGAAGTGAGGATTGATATTGATGAATCCGAGGTGGAAACTCAAGAGGCTGTGAACCCGTCTAGGGAGCACATAATTGACATGCCGGAGCCGGTGGTGCCAAAAGCCAAGGCACCTTTGCCTAGACCACCTCCGCCTTATCCTCAAAGGCTAGCCAAGCACAAAAGTGACAACCAATTTCTAAAGTTCATTGACATGATGAAGAGCTTATCCATCAACGTGCCTTTGGTTGAGGCTTTGGAGCAAGTGCCTGGGTATGTAAATTTCATGAAGGATTTGGTTACAAAGAAAAGATCAATGGATTGCGAAACTATCAAGATGACCCACCAAGTTAGTGCCATAGTACATTCAATGGCCCCGAAATTAGAGGATCCTGGTGCTTTCACTATCCCTTGCACTATTGGTGGTGCTGACTTTGCCAAATCTTTATGTGATCTTGGGGCAAGCATCAATTTAATGCCCTTCTCAGTTTTCAAGACTCTAGGTATTGGGCCACCAAGGCCAACCTCCATGAGATTACAGATGGCAGATAGATCAATGAAGCGTCCTCTGGGTATAGTAGATGATGTGCTTGTCCGGATGGACAAATTTATCTTGCCGGCGGACTTTGTGATTTTGGACTGTGAGGTGGACTATGAGGTCCCAATTATTCTAGGGAGACCTTTTCTTGCAACAGGGAAGGCATTGGTTGATGTTGAAGCGGGTGAACTAACTTTCAGGGTAGGTGATGAGAAGGTCGTCTTCCATGTTTGCAAATCCATGAAGCAGCCCAAATAGCACCGAGGTGTGCTCATTTGTGGACATTGTCACAGCTGTGATAGTGGATGACACAAGTTCTATGATCAACGTGGTGGATCCTCTTGAGGCCGTGCTCCTAAATCTTGATGTTAATGATGATGCAAGCAGAGTGGAGTGTGTCAATGCTCTACATGGGATGGGATCTTATTCTTATGAGCCGAGAAAATTGTCTTTGGATCTTGAAATCGGAAAACTCCACCAACCAAACCATCAATTGAGGAGCCACCGGTGTTGGAGTTGAAGTCACTTCCTCCACACCTCAGGTATGAATTCTTGGGCTCTAATTCAACTCTACCAGTTATTCTTTCTTCTTGCCTTACTAACATACAGGTTGAGTCCNAGGCAATGATTCAACAAACCTTTTATCGGGGCATCAACACCACTAATCAATGCATTGTGAACCAATTGGCCGGAGGCAACTTTATGAAGCTTCCTTACAATGAAGCTTGTGATATTCTTGACGAGATGGCCGACACTTCTTCGGCTTGGCAAAGTAGGTCTAATGTTCCTCAAGGCGACCCTACGGTGATCCATTTGCACAAGGAGTTGCATGACCATGGTCAAGCTATTGCCGATCTTACTACTACTATGAATCAATTGGCTAGGGCGCAATTACAATAAGTCCAAAATCCTCGCCAAGTCAATGCCATGGAAAGAGTGAATATGCTTAAGAGAAGGCAAAGAGGGCAACAACCTCAAGGAAATTGTGATCAATATGATGATGGTGGTGGTTTTTCAAATGAGTGTTATGATGAGCAAAGCGAAGAAGTTCAATATGTCAATAACTATTAAGGCAATCGAGGCAACTCTTCAAATCAACAATGGCGGCCCCAAGGAAATTGGGGCAATCAACAGGGTGGTGGTAATTGGAACAACAACAACCAAGGCAGAAATTGGGGGAACAACAATTTGGGCAACCAAGGAAATTGGAATGGAAATAACAACAATTGGAACAACAATGGTCAAGGTAATTGGAACAACCATGGAAACCAAGGTAATCGGGGGCAAGGCTTTCAAAGGCCCCCTATGTACCAACAACCGAACAATCCACCCACGTTCCCTTCTCAAGGATCTAGTTCTTCGGGTAATGATATGGGAAGAATAGAAATGATGTTCGAACAAAGGATGAAGAAGAACCAGGATTCCGATGCTCAATTGGCTTCCCACAATACCTCCATTCGGAATTTGGAGGTACAATTAGGCCAAATCTCTCAATCGTTAAATACTCGCCCAAAGGGTGCTCTACCAAGTGATACCGTAGTGAACCCTAAGGGTGGGAACAATTATGTGATGGCGGTTACAACAAGAAGTGGGAGAGGCGGTGATGTGCATGCCTCGAAAGATAAGCAAGTTGTGGATGATGATGTTGAGTTGCAAGAAAATGATATTCCTTTGGTAGTTGAAGATGTGGTAGAGAATGATGTGAGCAATGATGTGAGGATTGACATCGATGAGGCCGAGTTGGAAACTCAAGAGGCCGTGAACCCGTCTAGGGAGCACATAATTGACATGCCGGAGCCGGTGGTGCCAAAATCCAAGGCACCTTTGCCTAGACCACCTCCGCCTTATCCTCAAAGGCTAGCCAAGCAGAAAAGTGACAACCAATTCCGAAAGTTCATTGACATGATGAAGAGCTTATCCATCAACGTGCCTTTGGTAGAGGCTTTGGAGCAAATGCCCGGGTATGCGAAATTCATGAAGGATTTGGTTACAAAGAAGCGTTCCATGGATTCTGAAACAATAAAGATGACTTACCAAGTCAGTGCGATAGTACATTCCATGGCCCCGAAATTAGAGGATCCTGGTGCTTTCACTATCCCTTACACCATTGATAGTTCAGAATTTGCCAAAGCTTTATGTGATCTTGGGGCAAGCATCAATTTAATGCCCTTCTCAGTTTTCAAGACTCTAGGTATTGGGCCTCCAAGGCCAACTTCCATGAGATTACAGATGGCAGATAGATCAATGAAGCGTCCTTTGGGTATAGTTGATGATGTACTTGTCCGGGTGGACAAATTTATCTTGCCAGCGGACTTTGTGATTTTGGACTGTGAGGTGGACTATGAGGTCCCAATTATTCTAGGGAGACCTTTCCTTGCAACGGGGAAGGCATTGGTTGATGTTGAAGCGGGTGAACTAACTTTCTGAGTGGGAGATGAAAAGGTGGTCTTCCATGTTTGCAAATCCATGAAGCAACCCAATAGCACCGAGGTGTGCTCTTTTGTGGTCACAGCTGTGATAGTGGATGTGACACAAGTTCTATGATCAACGTGGAGGATCCTCTTGAGGCCGTGCTCTTAAATCTTGATGTCGATGATGATGCAAGCAGAGTGGAGTGTGTCAATGCTCTACATGGAATGGGATCTTATTCTTATGAGCCGAGAAAATTGTCCTTGGATCTTGAAAATCGGAAAACTCCACCAACCGAACCATCAATTGAGGAGCCACCGGTGTTGGAGTTGAAGCCACTTCCTTCACACCTCAAGTATGAATTTTTGGGCTCTAATTCAACTCTTCCAGTTATTCTTTCTTCTTAACTTACTAACTTGCAGGTTGAGGCCACGTTGGAGGTGCTTCAAAGGCGAAAAAGGGCAATTGGATGGACTCTGGAGGATATTCGAGGAATAAGCCCCGCATTTGGCATGCATAAAATTATCTTGGAGGATGATGCAAGACCTTCCTTAGAACATCAACGGAGGCTAAATGAAGCAATGCAAGAGGTGGTGAAGAAAGAAGTGATCAAATGGCTTGATGCGGGTGTGGTGTATCTAATCTCCGATAGCTCATGGACTTCCTCGGTGCAATGTGTACCGAAGAAAGGCGGGATGACGGTGGTGACAAATGACAACAATGAGCTTATTCCCACTCGAACCATTACCGGGTGGGGAGTTTGCATGGACTACCGGAAGCTAAATAAAATGACCTGCAAGGATCATTTTCCCTTGCCATTCCTCGATCAAATGCTTGATCGCCTTGCGGGGCGAGCTTTCTATTGTTTTTTGGATCGGTATTCGGGCTATAATCAAATTTTAATTCCCCCGGAGGACCAAGAGAAGACCACTTTTACATGCCCATATGGTACATTTGCTTTCTCCCGGATGCCATTCGGGTTATGCAATGCTCCAACGACCTTCCAACGTTGCATGATGGCTATTTTCACCAACATGGTGGAAGACATATTGGAGGTCTTTATGGATGATTTTAGTGTGGTTGGTGATTCCTTTGAAGAGTACTTGGTAAATTTGGATAGAGTCTTGGCCCGATGTGAAAAAAACTAATTTCGTTCTCAATTGGGAAAAATGCCATTTTATGGTTGAAGAAGGTATAGTATTGGGTCACAAGATTTCTAAGCATGGGATTGAGGTAGACAAGGCTAAGATCGAGGTGATTTCGAGGCTTCCTCCCCCCACTTCTGTCAAAGGGGCGAGGAGTTTCCTTGGGCATGCCGGGTTCTACCGGCGATTTATCAAAGATTTCTCGAAGGTTGTAAATCCCCTTTGCAAGTTGCTAGAGAAAGATGCTAAGTTTGTTTTTGATGAAAAATGCATGGAGGCTTTTGAACTTCTAAAGCACAAGTTGACCACTACCCCGATCATTACCGCACCCAATTGGAGTTTGCCTTTCGAACTAATGTGTGATGCAAGTGACGTTGCGGTTGGGGCGGTGTTGGGTCAACGAGTGAACATAATGTTCCATCCCGTGTACTATGCAAGTAAGATCATGAATGAAGCTCAACGGAATTATACGGTGACGGAGAAGGAGTTGTTGGCCATTGTATTGCCATGGAGAAATTTAGGCTATATCTTATGGGGGCCAAGGTCATAGTGCACACCGACCATGCCGCCCTTAGGTATTTGATGACCAAGAAAGATTCCAAGGCAAGATTGATGAGATGGGTATTACTTCTTCAAGAGTTTGATTTGGAAATAGTGGATCGGAAAGGTAGTGAGAACCAAGTTGCGGATCATTTGTCCCGCTTGGAAGAGGAAGGAAGGCCGTGTGGTGGCTTGGAATTCAATGATACATTCCCCGATGAGCAACTACTTTCTGTGTCAATGTGTGATATGCCATGGTTTGCGGATATTGCTAATTTTATTGTGACTGGCATCATCCCGTGTGAGCTCTCTTCTAACCAAAGGAAGAATCTCAAGCGGGATAGTTTGGATTTCTACTGGGATGATCCGTACTTGTTTAAGATTTGCACGGATGGTGTGATTCGAAGGTGTGTCCCGGAGGGTCAGCAATTGAGTATTTTGGAGGCTTGTCACTCCTCCCCCTATGGTGGCCATCATGGAGGGGTGAGGACTACTTCGAAGGTTTTGAGTTGTGGTTTCTATTGGCCAACCTTGTTCAAAGATGCAAGTGATTTGGCAAAGAGATGTGATCAATGCCAACGAGCGGGCGGGATTTCCAAGAAAGACGAGATGCCTCTTAACACAATTCTTGAGGTTGATATCTTTGATGTATGGGGTATCGATTTTATGAGCCCTTTTGTTAGCTCGTGTGGGAACACCTACATTCTTGTAGCAGTGGACTATGTGTCAAAATGGGTTGAGGCCGTGGCCTTGCCTAATAATGAAGCTAGGAGTGTGGTGGCATTTCTTAATAAGAGTATCTTCACAAGGTTTGGTACACCCCGGGTGTCGATGCCCTCTTTTTCTCGCGAAATCGGGTTTATGACATTTGGGCGGACAACTCTTTTCCTTTTGGGAATTGGGTTTGCAATCTAGAAGAGTCACCACCTAATGATTAAGTGCATTAGGACACTAAAAATCCTAATGATTAAGTGCATTAGGACACTAAAAATGAATTTGATTTAGAAAACCAGAGGTTGGGTAAGGGCTTGAAATTATCTCGAGGGGAAGGTGTTAGGCACCCCTCTAGATCCACTAGTGTGGTTCCCGGCCATGCTACAATTGTGACTTTAAATACAAACAACAAGTAATCAAGCAAGCATTGTAAATACTAGGTAACTTTCACATAACGGTTGCAAATAAAAGAAGTACAAGAGGTTTAAAGAGTGCTGAAATTTGGAAGAAGGTAGTTTTATAATTAAAGAAAGATACACAAGTAAAGGAAAAGGGGTCAAATAACTGATGCAAGTAATTCGAAAAAAGAAAAAAAAAGTGAAAGAGGCGGAAGTTTGGGGAGAAACAGTACTGAAAATCAGACAATTAAAAGAGAGATTTTTGCATAATAAGTACAAGTGATTGAAGTAAAACAAGAAGTTAAAGAAACTGAAAACTAAACAGCTTTATAATTCTGGAAAAAGGAAGTAAACAAGTAAAGAAGGAGAGGGGGGTCCTAGGTTTATAAATTACACGGATCACCCCACACAACACCCGGTAACCATTTATACACGTGGTGTTATCGCGTGGTCATCATATCCATGTCTACCCTTACCCACCCCGTTAAGGTATTAAATCACGGAATGGTCTCGTTACTTATTGCATGCTATTACCCGTCCCAATCCTATCAGCCCCGGAGGTATTAGGGACTACTAGTCCTAAAGGGGAGGGAAAATTGGCTTTTAGAGTTTAAAAAGGACAAAAGTCTAAGGCGACATTCAAAACATACATGACAAGTATGGGGAAGCACATAACAGATAAGGCTCAAACAAACCTCCTTAAAACATAAAGAACATGTAGTTTTAGCATGTCTTTCAGATACTGATTAGGTCTTTAATTAAACTTAAACATTAGGGTGTGGCTGATTTATCACATATTTTCAGATAAGAAGTCCAAATTAGGCCTGCCCGCTGGTTGTAATTATTAAAGACTGGTGTAGTTAATTAATTACCTAATGGCTTGCCTAGGTGAGACCTATGGGCATGATATCTAGCAATGCGAAGTATACTGATTTTAAAGAAAGCAAACATACACTCTGCAGATGTTGAGTATCGAAATTGTTGATTTTAGGCTTGATTCAAATTCAGTTGATTACCCTTATAGACATGCTTTCTAGGCGTGATTGATTTTAAAACGTATATAGAAATGCGAGAGTCCTATAGGCATGGTACCTATAATGCGATTTTGTTATTTTAAACCTATAAATCGTTTGCCCAACAATAGATGCAAAATGCAGAATTTAAAAGATCCTATAGGCAGGTTATCTATACGATGCAAGAATGCAGAAGCCTATAGTCATGGTATCTATATGAGTGCAGAACCTCAAAGGCATGGTATCTATATATGCATAAGTGCAAAACTATAAGTAGGATTCTATATGAAATGCATAAGTGCAGAACTATAGACAGGATTTCTATATGACATGCATAAGTGAAGACCTATAAGCAGGATTTCTATATGACATGCATAAGTGAAGAACTATAAGCAGGATTTCTATATGATATGCATAAGTGAAGAACTATAAGCAGGATTTCTATATGATATGCATAGATGAAAAGCAGGATGAGATTGCAGGAATAAACACATAAGAACATGATGTCTACCCACATGCATACATGAGTGACCCTCCCCTTTTCACTATATACCCCCATAAGTTATTACAAATTATTACAACCCAGAATGAATAAAGGAAAGTAAAATTACATCAGAAATTAAAGTACAACCAAGGAGAGCCTAATTTAGACTCCAAGTCTGAAACATGAAATAAACCAACTCCAAAGATCTGATTTCCAAAGCCTTTCTCATTTTTGGGTGTGTCAGAGTTCCCAGGAGCTTCATGAAATTCGGGCAGTGCTTACATCCAAATAAATTGCAGAATTGGATTAAAGTGCAGTGTGGAAGGGCCAACCCTCAAATGTCCAAGTTCAGAGGGAACTCAAGTTCCCAAACCAAGGCTCATAGGAGGGGGGCAGAACTTAGAAACTAGGAATGAGTGTAAGTGCAATAGAAGAGATTCTAGGATGGCCATGGCAGGCTGGTGGTCATACCCAGCAATTAGAAGTGCTGGCGCACCCCTGACCAGCCTGTTAGCCACATTTGTTTGGGAGTTAGGATCCATTAAGGATCG
This sequence comes from Nicotiana attenuata, assembly GCF_001879085.1. Classification (NCBI taxonomy): domain Eukaryota; kingdom Viridiplantae; phylum Streptophyta; class Magnoliopsida; order Solanales; family Solanaceae; genus Nicotiana; species Nicotiana attenuata. The sequence goes on from NW_017677352.1 coordinate 28,012, forward strand.
GGTCCAAACATGAGCAGCAATTTGGATACTGCCATGCCTGAACCTTAACTCAAACACATAGAGGGAATAGGGGTATAGGGATTCACAGCAGAAAACAGGTGCAAAGAGAATAATATACAGATTAATCAATGAGCATGGGCAGTAAAGTAAACAGGATTGCAGAAGCTGTAAATAAACACATTGGTGTGATGGCTGAAACTAAATTAGGACATACCAGTTTCAGAAGTAAGAAGAGGAAAAGTAGTAGTAAAGCCCAAATTGCAAGCAAACAGCCAGAAGAAACTCATATGAGAATGTGAAAGTATTGAAATTGAGAGTGTGAGGTGAGTAGTGTAAGCTGAAGGTGTGTAAAAGTATTGAATTCGAAGTTGTCTTAAAGAGTATTCAATCGTGTGTCCTTGAAAGTGCAGAAGGGTAGTCCCTTTTTATAGTGCAGAAGGCAAGTAAGAAAAGGTAAGAAAATAGTTTTACAATCAATCACATAAAGTCTCCCTTTAGTTAAGGGATTCTGATTTCAAACGGGTAGAAGACAGTTAAGGAAAGAATTTGACTGAAATCTTTTCCAAAGTAACACAAAGAGGGTAAATACATAGGAGTTTATTTAAGGAAAAAGTCCAGTGGTACACGGTTTGTGAAAATAAGGAAAAAGAACCAATTAAACAGTCAGTAAAATCAAAATCGCAGGCTTTGTTCGTATGAACCAAGTCAGGAAAAGAGAGGAAAGGGTTTTACTTAAGGAAAATCAATAACAATCAATCAAACCTTACTAAAAGGAATTCGGAATCAATCATAATTGGCAAAACCTTTTTGAAAGAAGAATTTCTCATATATAAGGCACACAAATATCAAACAAGAAGGAGTTGTCATGCTGATTAGAAAAGACTATCATAGAAACAGTCATAAAAAAGGTTCAAGTCCAATTTATAGACTCAGAATGAGTCTGAGAGTTCAGGGTTTCAAAGTAGAACCCCAGTCCAAACACAAAATCGAACTTGCCAAAGAAACCCCCAAATTCTAAGGTTTTCACTCGAATCAGGCACAGAGATGAGAAGGCAAGCCATTGAAACAGACTCAGAGGTCTGTTTCAGAGACTCATACGAGACCAACAAATATGATAGCAGGTTTGAAAGCATAAAGAACATGTTTGAGAAAAGCTTCGGAATTTAAGTAAGTTCAGTAGAGAGAAGAAGTGATGTAAACTTAAGAAACAATAAAGGAAGCATGCTTAGAACTCAAACAAAGTCAGGTAAAGCAAACAAAATTTAAGAACTCAGTAGGAAACACGTACAGTAGAAAAATACTGAAAATATAGCAAAGAACAGATAGAAGAACATAACAAAGATTAACATGCGAGCCTAGTCTAAAGGCACAGTAGAATAAAAAGATATAGAAGAATCGTGTATAGTAGGAAGAAAACAGAAGAACAACACATGCGTGGTCGAGAAGGAAAACACACGAGCATAATATAGACAAACACACATAAAGAAAAGAATCAGAAGTTGTTTTGAAAACCTTTCAGAAACCCTAAATCGTAGAGAAACAATTTTGAAAGAAAAGATTGGGGAAAACACTTAAAAAATCCAGTAGAACACAAATATATCACAGATTTAAGAAAACAAACAAAGAAAAACCTCGAATAGCTTAGGATTTCGAAGAAACCCTAGAAATGAGAAAGGCTCGGAAGAAACTCCGATCTGGAGTCGGATGAGGTGGGAAAAGGCTCCTAATGCTTGAATACGCCTGAGCATGGCCGGAGAGGCCATAGAACCGTAGATCTAAGAAGGTCTGAAAGAGAATCATCAAGGTCAGACCTCAAAGCTTCGAACACCCATGGTCTAATGGTGGAGGGGGAGTGAGTACAGATCATCCATGGCCTGAGAAGCCATGGATTCCGGTGAAAGTACGGTGGAAAAGGGTCGGAGACAGTTAGGGTTCCTTCGAGAGAATTTTGGGAGTGGAGAGTATTCAAGGACGGCGGACTAAACGAAATGGGGGGATTAGGGTGGGGTTGGTGAATTAAAATGGAAAGGGGTGATCGTGGCCGTTGATCAAAATGATCAACGGCCTGGATTGAAAGAAAATTCGAGCGGGTTAAACAAATGGGTTGGGTAAAATTGGAATTGGGCCGGTCCAACTGGGGTTAGGATTGGGTCAATTTGAGGGCTAAAATTGAAATGTAAATAGGCTGTAATTGCAACGAAATGAGGCTAAATGTTAAATAGCCAGTTTTCCCTTTTTTTATTATAAAAATAGTAAAAATGATTTTAAAATCAAATTAAAAGTACTGAGTCAGTTAATAACACATAAATATTAATTTAAAAATACTGGAACCAATTTTTATAATTAAAAATGCTATTAAACTTAAAATAGGCTAGAATTGCAATTATATGCAATTTAGCTTTAAAATACCAAATAAATTTGTAAAAAGTGTATAAAAAATTACCTTAAATATATTTTTGTATAAAAATGAGAATAAAATAAATTATTCACCAAAATTGAGGATTTTGGGAATAATTACTGGTTTTGTACTGCTAAAATGGACAATAAATTAATTTTAAAAATCTTTAAAAAGTTGGAAAAAAAGACTAAAATCCTTAGGCATGCTTATATATGCATATATACGTTATTTTGTATATGTGAAAATATGCAGGGAAAAATTGGGTATCAACAGCTGCCCCTCTTTACCCGGGAAGGATGGAAGAGTTGTCGGGTAAAGATATGATGGCCAATTTTGACTGAACGGGATGGTTTGAAATGATTGAGGGTGCTCTGGTTCCTGAGCTGCCTACATATCCCTGGTCTTACAGGAATCAGGCCGTCTGTAGTTCGGGATCCGTCGGCGGAACATGTCGATGGAGATTTTCAAGAACGGACGAGATATTCGGGCTGGGGTGGTGGNTACATAAGGCTACTATTCTGCCCTTCGAGACTAAGCGTTGTCTCCATCTCGTATTGGCTGAAATATCGCCACTTCATTTAAATCTCGCATCGGCTGAAAGATCGCCACTCATATTTTACATCTTGCATCGGCTGAAAAATCGCCATTTGTACTTACACCTTACATCGGCTGGAATATCGCCATTTTTATTCAGTCTTGCCCTCAGACCATGACGTCCTGGGCCATGAAGGGTATTATTAAGGATTCGCCGGCTATGAAATGATGTTCTCGAGCTATGAGAATGATGCCTCCGAACCATGATGCCTTTGAATAATGCTATGCAAAAGATAAAATGGGGTCCTCAGGCCATGGCATTGCGTTCTCAGGCTAT